>NW_024882627.1:0-127500 GCF_019059575.1 Amphibalanus amphitrite | reverse complement strand
TCCACAATCACCAGCTTTCAGGGGCACTCACCTGACCTCGAGTGACAAGACTGCTCACTCACACAACGGTCGCTATTTATAATCGACACTAAATAGGAGTTTCAGCAGCGCTGGGCAGAGCAAATCGCGAAACGAGAGACCCCAGAAAGTTCTCGGAGCCTACCGGCGCAAGCAATCTCGGAACCATGCCAAGAAGACGACCCAGCCAAGAGACAGCTGCAGATGAGACCGCTCCCAGTATAAAAACAGCGTGATAAAACATGGCTTCATTTCGAGTTTGTTCGAAAACAAAGTATCGCTCACTCTCAACTCCGTTTGAAACCAATCAACGTTGTCAACTTCCTCATATTTGCCGTGCGTTTTCAATCCGAACAGCTGAAAAATCGAAACTATTGCGCCATAACTGTATAATATTATTTGGTATCTTTTACGTGAAGGAGAGGGAATACTTCATTTTTAAAAAAAATATACCTAATGCCTATGAATGAAAATAATCCTAAAGGGTATATAGCATTAGCGTCGCCACGGGGGGGGGGGGGGGGCAAGCGGGGCAGCTTGTCCCCCTCAACCTCGGACCGGGCACCCCCTGAGATCGATACAGATCCGATGAGATTTTGGAGCCGAGAAAAAATGGGGTACCTTTCTGAGAATCCTGTGAGATCAGACTCGGTTGAAGCGTGCAGTTCAAACCAGAGTCGGAGTCGCAGTCGCCAAAATTTTCCAGACTCCGACTCCAAACTCGGAAATGTCAATACTGCGAATCATTCCCTGTTCCTAGTTATTCAAAATTTTATGACGTCACGACACACATTTTTTTAAAACATTTTTTTTTCTCAAAGTTCTGGACCTCGAACGGAAACAAAAATAGTATCATTCGATTTGCCGTGAAAAACTGCATCAGATAGACACATTTTTAGGTCTTAACAACCAACTTCAAAATTTGACCTCACTGACCTGACCTTGTCCTTGACCCGACCTCGACCATCCAAATATGGTCCATATCACTTATTGAGTGTGCCTATTGAATTCTATGAATAAAATGACCCATAAAACATGTGTCGCACCTGCCCTTTTCTATATTTCATTTTTGGTGACATGACCTACCTTGACCTTGACCTTTGCATGATATTGTATGCAACGAATATTGTCTTGGTAGCCTAAGAACACGTTTTGGGCAATCAGTCTCAGACCATTATTCGGCAACTACGGTGCAAATCCGATACTGTAGAAACTTGCATTTTGTACCCTTGACCTGACCTTGACCTGACGTCTGCCACCTACTTAACCCGCGCCCTGCTGGGGGGGGGTGTTTGAACACCCCCCCCCTTGTGGTTTTTCGCGAATATCTCAAAAACGGCGGCGCGGAGCGCCGCCGTTTTTGGTACACCTTATCATACATCAATTCTACACATGTTGTAAAAATTTCAGACCAAGGTCATTCAAGGTCAAGTCACCAGGTCACTTGAAGTGACCTCACCTCATAAAAAGTTTCAATGTCTGTCATAGCCAGGGATGCGGAGCCGGAGCCGGAGCCGGAGCCGGAGCCGGAGCCGCCGGAGCCGGCATATTTTGCCCAGAGTCGGAGCCGGAGCCGGAGCCGTGAAACAATATAGCCCGGAGCCGGAGCCGGAGCCGGAGCCGTCAAAAAAGGGAGCGACTCCGGCTCCTTTTTTTAAGAGAAAAAAAATATTTACCTAGTTCGGTTTGACAGTACAAGGTGTAAAACAATGTGGTATTCAAACTAGCCTTGTTATACAAATACAGAAGCAACGTGTACCAATCCCATTGCCTTTTTCTTCCACCCGTATTTAATTGATCGCATAGGGGATGTACTGCGTAGAAGCCGGAGCCGGAGCCGCCGGAGCCGGAGCCGCCGGAGCCGGATTATTTTACTCGGAGCCGGAGCCGGAGCCGGAGCCGCCATGACATTTCACCCGGAGCCGGAGCCGGAGCCGGAGCCGATTTTTTTCTCCGGAGCCGGAGCCGGAGCCGGAGCCGTCTGAAATTTCCACGGCTTCGCATCCCTGGTCATAGCTACACCGAGTGACCGATCGCTTTGAAACTTTCAGCGATTGCTAAGAGCAATAGCATGTACAAAATGTATATCTTAGAATTTTGATATCGATGACCTAAGGTCAGGTCAATTTTGCGACCTCCCCATTATAAGTCAATGGGAGAAAATTGAAATGCGCCTCTTTAGGACTTAAGACATTATAAACACACCCAAACACCGAATTACAAGTGGTTTAGACACACTGAACATGAAAATGGTGTCCGTGACCCTTGTTTATGCCCTGAGGTCATCTTAGGTCCCGAACGGTATCTAACAGTTTTTCGCAAATAACTTTTGATAGAGGCATGCTAGAGCGATGAAAACGCCTTAGATGTGTTCAGCTCGACGATACGGATCGACTGATATGCAACATGACCCTTTCCGGTCAGGTCATGACATTGACCTGAGGTCAAATTTTCAAGTTGACCTTTCAAGGTCAAGGTATAGTTCATTCGATGCGTCTTGACGAGAGGAACACGATGCCGGTAAAAGTAAGCTCGTACAGGGCTTGGGTCAAAAGTTATTGCAGAGAAACTGTTTCCGAAAATATCGGCTATTTTTGCAGTTTTTGCCCCCTGCAGGCAAAACCGTTGACGTTAGGTCAAATCTGAGAGAATTACTCAGAAAGGGCGTTAATAGGGCTATCGAATGCGTTTTTTCCGCGACGCTGTAGCTCTATTGGTTCCCGAGTCATGCGTTGGCTCCTTGGAAATTATCGACATTCGACCTGAAAATCGGCGAAATTTTGCCTTCAATGACCTCTGGTGACCTGACCTTTGTCCTGACAAAAAAGTGACATGAGTGTTTTCGTCATTATTTTTAGCGCTCTTTCAAACGCCGCCTTCCGCGTATCGCAACGTGGCCCAGGAGCCAAGTTAGAAGGGGGAGGGGTGTTCAAACACCCCCCCCCCCAGCAGGGCGTGGAAATCCAGGACCCCCAGCCGGGCGCGGGTTAAACAAAAACAAATTGGCACTTAGCCCGCGCCCCGCTGGGGGGGGGGGGCAGAATCTGCCCCCTCCCGTTTTTCGCCAATAACTTCTAAACGCGTAACGCCAGCGACGTCAAACTTTCACAATTTGACACGTTCCCTGAAAATTTGAGCGAAATCCGTCGATTTTTTTTTAGAGAGAGAGAGAGAGAGAGAGAGAGAGAGAGAGAGAGAGAGAGAGAGAGAGAGAGAGAGAGAGAGAGAGAGAGAGAGAGAGAGAGAGAGAGAGAGAGAGAGAGAGAGAGAGAGAGAGAGAGAGAGAGAGAGAGAGAGAGAGAGAGAGAGAGAATCACGTTTTAGTTACGCAATGTTCGCCATTTTCGCCTAAAAAACGGCAAAATTTCAAACGCCGCTAACATCTTAATTTTTAAAGAATCAAGACGAAACAAAAAATGTTATACGTAATTCTACTTTGTCTATCAAATGGCAATCTCGGTTTCTTGAAAATTTTGGATTTTGGCCCAAATTTTTTTCTTAACCCGCGCCCCACTGGGGTCTGCGTATAACACGCCCTACTGGGGGGGGGGCTCTTCATAGCCCCCCCCCCCCTCCTAACTCCGAAACTACTGGGCCGATCGTCAAATTTCAAACGGCGTCTGATAGCCCCGGAAAAACTGTCGAGCGAAACCTAATTTCATTGACCTCGAGGTCACCGATGACGTCACAGGCCAGGTCAAAGTAAAAATTTATTAGCATTTTGGCTTGTTCACGTTTTGAGCTCTGGCCGGCCGCCGTCTTACATGTCAGATCAGGCTCATTTTTGGTTCACACACTCGTGAACAGGTGCTCTAGATACCCTGAGGGTACCAAACTAATACTTTGATTTTCAGGTCAAGGTCAGGTCATCACAGGCCACGAAAATATTATATCATGCGTCGGTCACGTGACACATGTTTTATGGTCCATTTAGGCCAAATATTTCGAATTTGATGTCGTCTGTGTCATTCAAGGTCATTTTGAGTCGAATTTAGCTTAGGTCAGGTCACTTTCAGGTCAAAAAAGGTCAAATTTTGAAGTTAAAATTTTTCAATAAGAAAGGTGTCTCATATTGGATGCAGTTTGAGCTCAGGAACAGGATGTTGCTATTAATATAATATTTAGAATAAATATTTATATTTAATATTTATATTGGTGTACGATGTCATATACGTGCTGAAAAATTGATTTGAAAAATTAATAATTGTGATTTTTTGCAATAATGCGTACCTATAACTTGGCCATTTTTGAAGATATTTAGCTAAAACTTGCTAGAGTTAAGGTCGTTCTCCACGGTACATGTTTTGCGCGTTTTTAATGACGTTTTAACGCTTTTTTGATGTTTTGCGAGTTTTTCATGATCCGGCGTTGATCTGTACCATTAAATTACACGGTGCCATCTCCACGGCGGAAGATTTGTCAAAAATCGAAAAACGCGTGGCTTCATAAAATCAAAAAACTGCAAAACTCGTAAAACGCGTCAGTTGTGTCATGCAAAACTCGTAAAACTTTTAAAAAGCGCAAAACTCGCATTTGTAAAAACGCGCGATTTTATCCAAACATTTGGATCGAATGAAAGTTTTCCGGTTTTTGAGAAGGCTAAAGAGGTAATCACTCTGCTATTAATACCATTTTACGGTGAAATAGATGCAATGGAAAGTGTGGAAAGCGATGAAACGCAATTTGATTAATTCAATGATCATGGCAAGTACTCAGACAACCATACCAATAACTTCTGTTGCTATTCCAACGATGTGGATGTCAAATAATTACATAGTGAGTCTATGGATAACAGATATTACGATATCAGATCATTTCAGATAATTGATAATTAACTGATGTCATAGCGGTGATAACAATAGGGTAACGTGATGATACCCCTATAACTATCTTTACAGCGAAAATCGAGGGGTTAATAGAAGCCGTGCGCCAGATACCTGCCCTGTGGGACAAGAGGGCCACGGCATACAGCGCACGAAGGGCGGAGAAAGATGTTCTCACTCTGAAATTGAAATTGTTCTGAAATTGTAATTGTTCTGAAAGACTGACAAACTAAAACCGTAAAAAGCGAAGAACTCGCAAAACTCGCAAAAGCGTCTGTTAAAAAGCGAAAAAAGCGAAAAACTCTCGTTTGCTAAAACGCGTAAAAACCGAAAATGTTTACACGTGGAGACAGTACTTTAGTCATAATAACGCGTTCTATCACATATATTCCAGTTTTTTCGAAAAGTAAAAAAAAAATGAAAGGAAATGTAAAAATATAAATTTTGAATTTTATAATATTAATTTTTCAATATTTTCAAAATTTCGAAAATCCGAGATAACAGTTTGATAGCGCAGTCTATTCTGAGTCCTCTCATGCAAAGAAATTGGATCTAGCTTAAAAACTGAGCTCTTGGGAGCGATTGCCGTGGTTCAATGTTATGCGTCGAAATCGGCCGAACATGACGTCACTCTGACGTCATTTCCGGCCGACCTATGGTAGCTACGAAGTTCATATTTTGATACAAGGTGTCAAATTGATGCAGCCGAAGGTACGGAAAGTTTGGCGTCGATACGTCAATCGGTGCAATCTCGCCACAAATTACTTAGTCTTGCAGATTGTTCGGTGCACTATTTCACGAGTGGGCGACTTCGTTTCCCTGTGCGCTGGCCCGACTAACTGGATCGCTCATCAGTTGTGGTCACACGTTGCGCACCGTGACGGGATCGACACCGTGACGCTCTGACATGCCACCGTCACGGTGGGAGTGTCGCGACCGACGGCGCTGCAGACAGGCAACAGACCCAGCGGTCGGCCTTCCTTATAGAGAACAGATGCAGTGGTTTGCCCCCTTATGGAAAACAGACGCAGTCTTCTGTCTCCTTGTAAAAAAAAGATGCATAGACGCAGTGGTCTGTTACTGCAGCAGGGCGAAAAGGAAGACTGTAGACATCAGAAATAATGGTCGGCCATTGCATGAGGATTGAGAAACACGGTCTTGGCTGTAATTTGGAATTTGTAAAAAGAAAGGCAGGAAACGATGAGCTGTCATATGGCGAAGGAGCAAAGTTGTGAGATCGTGACTACAAAAAAAAACATAAATCATTTTATACATATCGATACGGACAACACAGCACATAGGGTGAGCGCGTTGCATCGTTCTGACTTTATCAACACCCTCTCGGAAATAAAAGCATTACAAACACAACAAGCCAGCTGTATTCTTGTGTGTGCAAGTTAGGTATGAGTTAATTTTTAGCCGAATAATTGTGTTTTTTTAGTAAGTCTTTCGCATTTAACGAATACGAATAGTGGGTTCTGTGTCATGATCTTTCTATTTCACAGCCTATTCATTCCCACCTATGGGTACCTAACGGTTCGTGGTTCTTGCTGCGGTGTTTGTTTGACCGTCATTATCCATTCCATGCTTCAAACAGCGGACGCTCGGTTTAGCAGAGCGTTAAATGGTCGCGTGCCACCCAGGAGTACCATAAGAACCAGGCCACTAATGAAGACTGGCGGGAAGGGTATATAGTGGCGGACTCAGCCATCCATGTATTGAGCGTCGGGAAGGAGCCCCACATCGCAGCTTTGCACTGTCGTTGAGGTGCCCCACAGCCCAGTTCCCGTCGGGGAAGTGTCCAACAGCTCCGCGTATGTAGGTAAGCGGATGCCCCACGGTTCTTCCATATTCGGAAAGACGATGAACAGTCACATGTTAAAATCGGCCGTACAAAGCACTTAATTTCACTAATGAAGAGCAATAGTGTTGTTTTTTTCCAATTTCCGCCAATCAATTGTCAAATCTTCGCAGATGTTTACCTTTCGTCATCATCTATCCGATCTTCAACGGGTCATCAACATCACTTCTCAGACTACCAGAATGAGTCGCCAGATCTCCGCAGTATTATTCAGCGCCTTCCCGCTCCGCCGTTGACCGGTGGCCCTGCCGGGTGCTGGCCGGGCGGCCGTCGTCGCCTGCCCGTACCGTTAGGCCACCTGAGGCCAAGAGAGGCCGGTGCGGCTGTGTCGTCTGCCAGTTGTACCGGCGGAGTCAATCCGACTCGATCTGACGGCGGTGCTGTCTGCGGGCTGGAGAGAGGTCAGTCAGTCTGGACTCTGGTCCGACCACCGCATTCTGAAGTCTGGAGAACGAAGTCAGCCCATCTGAATCGATCGCCTCAGCCTACAGTCTGCGAGAAAGGTCAGCTAGTCTGACCCGACTGCTGTGCAGTCTGCAGTCTGACCAGGAGAGTCGACCCGACCTAGCCCGACCTGAGACAGCCACTGTCGACTTGACTCACCTATAGAGAGACCGTGTGCGGTGAATAGTGAAAGCGATAACGGAGCTCCTGTATGTTGAGCTCGCGGTGTTGAGTGTGTGAAAACGGCCGAGGTGGGGCTTCAGCTGTGTCTGCGGTCCGCGTCTGTGCAGTGTAAGCTGCTTGGACAAGCCGTGCTTTATGTGGAACGAGACTGAGATGCGACTGGTAATAACAGTGTGACTGGGGAGACTGATGTTATCGATGGTCAGACGTGAACGTGTCGTCAGTGCTGTGACGGCTGAGTACTGACACCAACGTATCAAAGCTCCGTGTGAGTTTTAACGCAATCACCATACGGTGATACCCTTTGTAATTAATTTCCATGCGGAATCTGAGGACTATCAGCATTCAGGAGTGAATCGCCGCCAGTTACGTGGTTAACTTTGGCGTGTTTGAAAGGTAAACTCCAACGAATTATATAACACGATGAAATTTGTCGCTGAAACGTGTATTCTGAGGTCGATCCTGTCGCTGCTGTTGCCCCTGTTGGTGGTGCTGCTGGAGAATCATTACGTGGAGGCTGACGTCTACAACTCGGCTTCACAACTGGCTTCGGTGCTTCGATTGGAGAAGAGGCTGGTGGAGTTGGCTCAGGAGCTGCACAGCGATGAACCGAATGAGGAACTCAACAGGTTGGTTTGTGTGTATGTGTTGGGGAGGGGGGGGGGCGGGAGACGGGGCTGCATGGGACAGTCGGCAAAGCGATAGGTAAGCCAAACCCAATAGCCAGCATTTTAGAAATAACGTAAAGGTCGGATTCCGGCTTTTGGTAACTAGCGTCGTCAAACCGATCCAAAAATACCTAATTGCAAAACGGTTTTAGTGCCGTCACGCATATGATCCCCGGTGCTTCTTTTAGATCCCCGGATATATTTTTTTTTTTTGGCCAGCTTGGGTATTAACCAAAAGTCAAAATCAGACCAAAGCTGGTCAGGTCTCCCGCCGACAACGGATGCTGGTATCGGACATCTTAGTTGATGTTGGCATGCTCTGGTTTGTGCATTGCGACCACATTGGTGTGTCACGTGTCTGGCAGATTCCTGGCCGACAGTCATCCCATCCAGACGTTCGGCGGCAGCATCGTGAGCCCGCTGGACGCCTACCATATGCTCCGGCGACTGACCAGCGACTTCGAGCCGGTCAGGACGGCGCTGCTGGCCGCCCGACAGCCCGGTTAGTGCCCTCCTTTAGACCCGCCGTTACTGCCGTCATCTGAATCCAACTCCTATCTGGCATCTAACATCGTCAGCCCGTCCTCCGGCCTAACTCATTCACTCCCACCCACCCGTCGACATGAGCACGCCATTGCCTGCGCCATTATGTGAGTCACTAAATATTGTGCCGGCAGACAGCTTGCATTTTTTATGCATTCTGATGATTTTGAGCTGATGCATCGGACAGTGCGTTTCGACTCGTAAAACCTCGGTTCAAAGGGATGATAGATGATTAAGTGACAAATTCGATTGCGCGATAGGCAATGATTGGCCGTCAATGTTCAGATTTCCGAGGGAAGCAGGAGTAGATAAGGCCGAAAATGTCGCGTCGCTTTTCAGATATAGAGGGTAACGTGACGGAGGTGCTGTCCAGTCCGTTATTCCCGAACACCACCGACCTCAACGAGTCGGCGTTCGCGCTAGTTCGGCTACAGGACATCTACGATTTAAGCACATCAGACCTGCAGCGGGGTCGCATCAGGGGCCATCGCTCCCCGTGGACACTGTCAGGTTAGTGTTGATTGGGAATGAATCAGTTTGTATGTAAATGCAGCAAATGATAGTGCTGAAAACCACTATCTGCCCCTCCAGTATCCTGTGCAAGAAACGAATATGTCCTGCTTGTTGTTTTCTTTACTCAGGGCATTGGACACGTGATGATTCGAGAAAAAATGTGCTTAATTAAATACGGTAACATTTTCGCAGGTGATGACTGTGCTCGGCTCAGCCAGCAGAGCCTATCTCACATGGAATTTGAATTAGCCGAAGTTTGGAACAAAGCAGCGCAACAGCTTATACATGAACAGCAGCGGCGGGTTGAGCTCGAGCGTAAACTCAACAGCATTCGAGCAACGGTGAGCAATGCCATGGACAATGGCCATTTAGGGAGAGAGAGCCAGGGAGAGTGAGATAGATAGAGAATGGGTGGAGAGAGGACAAATTGCAAATAATTTGGTGTTCCTACATATTTCTCGTTGAAAATGTAAATATGTCGATTAAAGAATGGCTAAATACTTAGCAAAGCATCGGAATTTATTACTAAAAAATATACTCGTTTGTCCTATAATTTTAATCCTAAAACAATTGCATTCTTATTTCTTAAA
Organism: Amphibalanus amphitrite; assembly: GCF_019059575.1. Lineage (NCBI taxonomy): Eukaryota > Metazoa > Arthropoda > Thecostraca > Balanomorpha > Balanidae > Amphibalanus > Amphibalanus amphitrite. The sequence continues at coordinate 117,857 of NW_024882627.1, read as the reverse complement.
TACTACATTAAATGAGCAAAAATGAAAATAAAAACGGAAAAATATCGGTCTTTCTTCCATAACTCAGAGACACATATAAATACAGAGACTGCATATAAGCTATGAGGAAAACCAATTTTACTGAAGCAGCAGGAAATTTGCAGATGCCTTTTGTCGATGGATTAGGTATGAGAAGTGTGTTTTTTCTCTCCCACAGAGGGAGCTGGTGCTACAGCTGGCACGTCGCCAGCCAGACCAGTTCATCAGCAAGTTCGCCGGCTCCGGGATCCCGCTGGGGTTCCTGGGACGTGTTGTTGAGGATGCCGACCCTACCGACAGCGTCGCCATGCAGGACATCGAGCGTCGCTACAAGCGGTTGTGCCGAGGAGAGGCGCTGCTGGTGAGAGAGAGAGAGAGAGAGAGAGAGAGAGAGAGAGAGAGAGAGAGAGAGAGAGAGAGAGAGAGAGAGAGAGAGAGAGAGAGAGAGAGAGAGAGGAGAAGGATGGAAAGGAGAAAGAGAAGGAGTGGGAGAGAGATAGAGACAGACAGACAAGCGGACAGGCAGACAGACATATTTTCGTCTGAATTATGTATTGATTGTGGGATGATGTGACTACCTCCGAAGGATGATGTGACTACCTCCGAAGAATGATGTAGGATGATGTTGTACCTCCGAAGTCACCGTCACCGTCTGCTGAACACGAGTCAGACGGTGGTTGAGTGTCACATCTGCCCGCCGGATGGTGGCCCGATAGTGACCCCGTGTCTGGCGCCCCACGGCGAGACGCAGGCAGCAGACTGGCGCGCCAAAGCGGCGCCGTTTCGGTCGGTGCCGTCTCCGTGGGGGGTACCGGTGTCGTCTGCCGTCGCTGTTCCGTGACCCGTTTATGTTATTTTGATTTATAGGCCCTCATGTTTACATTGTAAAAAAAAAATCGAGTTTGTCACTCTCTTCTAACTCGTCCCTTCTCAGGTAACATATTCCGTGGAATCCTAACTGACCCTCTCGATCTTTCTACCGATTTCATCTCTCCATCTGCTAGTATTTCTCCTTTTCCCTTCACCATGAACCCCTGCAACTCCGTTTGACCTTCCGTCTTCTCCGACAGTCCCCAGCCGTGACCTCACGGTTCCACTGCGCCTACAAGAGGTCCTCTGACCCATTCTTCCGCCTGAGACCGCTGAAGACCGAACTGCTATGGCCGGACCCGCTGATAGTGCGGTTTTATGACGTCACTAGTCCACGACAGCGGGGCCGCCTGTCGCGTCTGGCCGGTCCACGGCTGGTCACCAGCAAGGTCACAGGGCGACCCGGAGAGAGCGGCAGGAGCACCCAGGGCAGAGTCGGCAAAATGTGAGCAAGTACATAACTATTTAGGCCGAAAATAACTAGTTTCCTGACGAATTATTTTTATTGGAACAATCGTGGAGTTTAAACCACCCCTAATATTTGGGCAGCTAGCTGTATATAGTGGAAGTCTGGCCAAAACGTCCAAAAGTGTGCCAAAACGTGTTAGTGATGATGTCTAGACCAAAGGCCAGAGGGATATCGGTCTAGGCTGCTTCAGAGAACGTCCTACTTGGGATTCTTTTCCCATCCTATCGGTATCGATGCATATCCTTTGGAGATTATAAATGCGAGAACTACATACTACAACGACGCAAGCTGCTGACTGTTGAGGCGCACTATCGCAGATTATCAAAGAAAGTCGATGACTTGAAGTGTTTGAGTCAATTCACACATAGGCTTGTGTTTCTGTTTGCTGAAGATCTACCGCTAAGTATCTACCGATTGGCTATCGAACCCTTTCCACTTCACTTCTGAGCATTGTTGAATGGTCATGCCTATGCACGAGAGTCCTATCGCCATTGCGTGAGACGGGCCGACCGGCGCCGCGCCGCGGATATCCGGAAGGTCCCGTGGCCTGGCGAACCGTGGCCATCCCCCCGTGACATCGTCCGCCGGGGAACCGCGACGTCCCACTGCACTGTGTGGGAACACCACAGGAAATCCGGGACATGCTGCCAGCCGCGCCGCCCCCGACAGGCGGGAGCCGCCGCGCCGGGCCTGACCGGGCGGGGAGCCCTGGTCTTCCGGAAACCTATTGGAAAGTCGCGCAACCGCGTCGGAATCTTTGGTGGGGAACTTGAATGTCATCGAATAATCGAGATGGTTACGTAGTTTTGTTGTCTTTTGAACTCTTCCTATTTTTCATTGTTTTTATTTTGTCCAATGTAGGTATCAGTGACTACTGTTTTGTTGGGACGTTTTCTATAAAACGCTTCGCCAGCCTAAACTCATCCAACTTTGTCCGAACGCTGCATATTTAGGTACAACGCTTGTTCGCAGGGCGTTCCTGCCGCGGGGCTCTGACCCCCTGGTGGGCCAGTTCCACCGCCTGGTGGAGGCGTTCACGGGCCTTTCTAGTGAGACCGCCGAGGACCTCCAGGTAGTCAACTACGGCGTCGGCGGCCACTACGAGCCACACGTCGACTTCTACGGCTCCTACGAGGTGAGGTGGATACGCTTATGAAAACGAGCAAGTGTTCGTAGCTAGACTGTTCATACAGGCGGATCCAGAAAGGCGGTATTGAACGCTGCGGGGGTGGGGGCATACCCCTAAAAAGGTTTCTCCAAATTCCCAAAACTTGTCGGATTTAGATACCTTACGCGCTGCTGTGCCGTTTACGAGGGGGTATCGAAAAGTTTTGATCATCACATAGAAGATATGGACCGATTTTGACTATTTTTGGTTGGTATTATATTTGGTTCTTAAGAACAATGTTCCCGCAAAGAGAATCCTGAGAAGTGGTTTTAACTTATGTAGGAGAGACTTAGAAGTAAAAAAGATGAGTATTGGGTCCATTGAGGACCGAACCGTCATCCAACTAATGCATTTGAAACGGTATCACACTGAGAAAATACATCAAGAACGTGAAATTAGTTTATAGCGAGGAAAGCCCATCTAATGCACTTACCGAAAATGAAGAAATAATTTTCAACTTGGTTGCATGACCCTTGCAGGGGAGTCAAGAAGTGAGTGACTACCAGTGACTGACAAGGTGGCGACTGTGAAGGAAGTGGAAGACCTCATCCTTACAGATCGTCGTGTGACCTTTCAGATGATTGTGCAACAGAAAGGTCTCAATGCTGGCAGTGCCTGAAAATATTATCGGCGAAGAACGACAGACGATAAAGGAGTCAGCCCGCTTAGAAGTTCGTGTGTCTACTTTGTTCAAGAGAAAAATGCGTCTTGGCCATTCGAAATGAAAACTAGGCTTTTTTAGGAAATTGAAGACATCTTCGATCATTTAATGACTTGTGACGAATGCCGGGTCTATGTGTATGATCCAGAGACAAAAAGATGATCAAGAAGTTTAAGCACGGCACATCTGTCCTTCATAAAAGGCGAAGATGCAGAGGCCGATATGAAAGGTCAATGCTATCAGTGTTCTGGATCTGGCGTAGGATAGTCATTACTGACTGTCTTGATGATGGTTGGATAATGATAAGCAAGCACTACTGCACACTTTTGAAGAAGTTGCGAGATGGCCTCAAGCAGAATCACCGCAAAAAAAAAACAAAGAAAGATGTTTTATCCGCACCGACAGCGCCCCCGCCCATTCGTCCTGAGCTGCGATTTAAGAATCAACATGATGTGGACATTAAATCCTACCGCATCTAAGAAATTCACCTGACCGGGTATTAACTGACTCTTGATTGTTACGGGAGATGAAGAATCCACAGTATGGCCGGTAATCAAAGGCCAGAAATGACGTCATTGATGAGGTGGAGCAGTGATTTACGGGACAACGCGAAGGTCCTACAATGACCGCCTGAGGCATCTCAAGAAACGATGCAATAAGTTTGCGGTCGAGTGTGGTGACTTGTAAAGGAGTAATGAACATCATGTAAAAAAATCAAATTTCTATCACATCTAATTCATGGTGATGATCAGAACTTTTCGATACCCCCTCGTATATTAAACGCTACCTAATAAAATTTGTTCAGCTTTATTCTCGAAAACTGCAAATTTTCGTCGATTTCGGGCGCCTCTGGGGGTATTTGCCCCTAATGCCCTCCCCCCTCCTGAATCCGCCAGTGACTGCTCGCACTGGCCAGGTCACGTTCTGGTGAGCCATTCGTAATCGTATTTTCAATAATAACAAGAATACCTTGCAATCGTCATAGGCGGCGGAACGGGGAGGGCACCGGGGCACCGTGCCCCCTTTGATTTTGGTATTTTAACATTAGCCCTATGGGCGTTGCATGGAAAGAATGGGACCAAAAGTCGGCAGTGCACCCCCCCCCCCCTTAATTGAAGGTGTTCCGCCGCTACTGGCAATCGTTCAAACTTAAGTCCGGATGCTGGCCACATTTTCGGCTAACCAGAAAATGCCCACATCAACATCGTCATTCCAACATCGTCATTCATTCATTCATTCATGTGTTTATTCAAATACGCTAATCTTGCCTCATTATCATTGCACACACAATTGCAGAGTTGCACTTACATACAAAGTGCACTTTCGAAATGCAACTCTTTCCAATTCCTATGCATCTCATTCATAAGACCAATGGCTACATACATTCAACATACACACAAATACCATGACGTTCATGCAACAGAGTTACATGAGTGATGTCAAATGCAGTATGAAAAAATGTTTTAAGGAAATCAAAAGCGTATTAACACAATGACCCTGATAACATTAACCGCTTAGTGCCAGAGTAGCGCTCATATTACAGAAACTTCAACAACAAGCCCCGCAGTTAACAAAAAAGAAGTGAGAATCAACATGGTTTGCTTCATCCTGCTCCGTTCCCTCGTTGGATAACTTGGGGTGGTCAAGCAAGCGTAAGCGGTCGGTGTCGTTGACTGAGACGCCGCACTATAAGCGGAAGTCCTGGCTGGAATTTCCTGACCGTCCTGTCCCGAAGCTGTCGGACTTGGAGGAGGTTTCAGCTCGGGCTTTTCGTCTCCGATAGATGATGCAGAAGACGATGAAGTTGAGCACGCCGCCGGTGTTGGAGAAGGTGGTGACGAACTGGAAGAGCAGCTGCGGCGGCGGCTCCACCAGCTGCCACGTGCCGTACAGCGCCATCGCCCACCACTGCACGAAGAACGCCGCCACTAGCAGCAGACACGTCTTGGCTGTAACCAGAACAGAGCCGCTCAGCTGCGAGCGACCGAGTCTCTTCTCGTTCCGACGGGCCTCTCGGTAAATCTGCAGCCAGGTGAAGACGTAGAGAATCGCACACGACACCAAAATCACGCCCAGCGCCGTCGTCGTGAACAGGATGTTGGCGATGGAGCCCTTGACGGCGTCAAAGTAGCAGAAGGTGCCGGTAGGTCCGAAGCCGTCAAGACTGGCCACCACGAAGCCAAACAGAGCAGGAGTGCCGAAGATGACCACGAGAAGCCTCCAGTCGTTGGCACCGAATGGAATCGGTTTGTGACGGTACACCAGCAGGCATGCGTTGACGGCCGTGATGAGAACCAGTATGTTCTGCGCCGATATGAACTCGGACAGCATGAAGCCGTAGAAGGCGCACAGCGCCGGCGGCGTGACGTGGCCCCGCTGGATGACGTAGTGCAGGTGGTCCAGCGAGTGCGACACGTTGAACAGACCGTCACACACCGCCAGGTAGACGACGATGCGGTCACTCTGCGACCAGAGGAAGAACGGCCGCCGGTGCGAGCGGAACGAGCACACGAACGTGGTGAGCGCGCAGCAGAAGCTGGCCGCGATGCAGCAGAGCGCCGCGATGTGGATCACGTAGAACTGGCCGTTGTCCAGGCCGTACACGGGCAGATCGTAGCCGGACCGGATCACAGGATCCGTTTCGTTGGCTGCCTCCAGCAGGCTGGAATTGTTGGACATCATGAGTGGATTAGTGCCCCCAGCGAGAATGTTTGGGACCGGTGGCGTCGATGAATCCATCATGCTTGGCGATGTTTCAACTGGATCTCCTGGGACGATTAAACTCGTGTCTGTAGCTTGACCTCTCACGTTTTCATACGATAACCAGATAACTGACACCAGCCACTTGACTCGATTGACTTCCGGCTTTCCGAGTACCTGACTAGCTCACTTCGTTGTCGCCTGTCGGTGTTTTTCTTGTTTTAGCACGAACACAAAAGATGAATCTTGTTGAGGACCAGTGTTGACTGGAGACTAAAACAAGTCGTAGCGACCACCTCCGCGCACTGGGGCTGACTGCTCGCTGCTCAAAGGCTCCTGGACTGGACATTTTGACCGTCGACTGGGGCAAAACTGGTTATCTTGACACATCCGCTCTTCGAGGAAGCGGAGCGTCCAGAGCCTCCTAGCGGAGACGTTCGTAGATTCTGGCATGGACTGATAGGCAGTAGGATGTGATGTGACGTTCAAACATCAGTGCTGGTTACCACAATGTTTGAAACATGTCAAAGGCCTAAGAAATGTAATATGATGATGTAATATGTTGTGTTGCAACTTGCATATGTCACTTTGACTTGACACGTGTTTCCGATTTGATGAGCTGTCTTAGCGTCAGCCGAGTGACATCACGGTTCGCGTTGATCAGGAATATACCAGCAGGAAATAGCTTTGGTCAGAAAGATCGACCGAATTACTGCATGTGCCATTCTGTTGTACTCAGTAATTCAAATAAGCGCAACGAAAGTGATGGAGTTATAAGATATTTGTGCAGCACAATTTCCATTGACAATGGTTATTCCACTTTTTCAATATCATTTCATTACTCACTTTTTCAATATCATTTCATTACTCATCAGCTATTTTTACCCAAAGTTTACGACAAAGTCATCCCAATGACCATTTCAGGTCTGTTAGTGTCCTTTCTTCTTTCTCAGCGTTCTTCGCTGAGCTTGTCACGCTCAGCAGCATGGCTGGCTTCCATTAATAATGTTTGGCCATTCAAATATCAATAGTAATCTTCAAAGTTGAAGATAAACTAGGATATTTTTTCCGACAAGGTCTTCAAGGGCTTCATCAATAGCTTGCCACAAACAATTGCAATATGCATGATTATAATGCCTATAATAATACATACCACTTGGTGTGTGTTATGCATCGTGATTTTGAAGCTACATTAAATACACATTCTTATTTCTTCTTTTTTTATTTCACATTAAAGCACCTGTCTGTTGCCAATGCTCTAATCGGGTGCCCTGGGCCACTGGCGGTACAACAGCTGCGTTGTGTCAGCTATAGTCTGTTCCATATCAAGTTTGCAGTCGGAGTTTCTTCGGCAGATCCAAGGCAGATCGCTCCTCCGCTCAAAAATTTTCGTCTTAAAATGTAAGAGCTGTATATACAGAAATCATGCACTGCTTTCAGCAGGGCACTTCGGCTGCAAGCTTGAAACGGAACAGAGTATAGTGGGTAATCGGTCCGTCAACAATCGATACCTACATACGTCAACCTACCGCTACTTGACAGCCGGAGCTTACCCATCCCCTCCCCTTGCCTGATGGTCGGTGCACGTGTCCTCGGACTTTCCCGACCGTCCTAACCGGAAGGTGGATCGTCATTGGCCGAGTTGACCTCAGGTGGAGTCCCAATACTGTCACACTACAGCTACTGAGTTACTGACCATGGCGGTCATTTGAACTCGAGTCGCCCTGGAACAGTAATTGTGTCTGACGAGGCTAATTGGTAAGGACTAAGGAACGATTGATCTGAATTTGAGAATTAAAGTCGTATGCCGCTGGCGACGCGTAGTGCGTACCTACATATGGTGCAGGCAGAAGCTATGAATGAATCAATGTTAGGCGAATATGAGTGCTGCGGCATGTAGGTAAGCATAGTCTGGCAAACCTAAGAAAGAACGGACAAGCGCCTGAATCACTTTGCACGGAGTATGATCCCTTGAGAATGCTTGAAGTGCATCATCAGTTACATCATCGCCCAATACAAATGGTTTGGCTAATATTTCGGTCGGTATATGTATTTGGTGACACATAAAGTGAGCACAAAGTGCAATGCAACGATATTTGTCAAAAATGTCTAAAGAATGTCTCTTCACAAACAGGTCAAACAAATTTGTCATATGAACGTCGGCAAGATGACGAGCGACGATTTTCAGCACATTGTCGATAATGCGCTGTCTTTCCTCGAAACGCGGCCATATAGCGACGATAGCGTACTTCCTGTGCGGAGAGCCCTCTGACGCCGCGCGGCGGCCATTCCGACCCGTGCCGGGAGTCGCAGACATCCGCCGAGCCACCCAGAGCAAGCTACCCTCCAGTTCAGAGCGGCTGTAAAGCTATCTTCTGTCGTCTGCAGAGCCAAGTGCAGCCAAAACCAGACAGCGGATCTATCCCGCCGACGGGCGACGCGACAGTGAGCTGCATTGTGTGCTTTGATATTTTTGCTGCGTTTGATACAGTGTTTGATACGGTGTGGTTCCGATACTGGCGACGTCAACCGGACTGACGCAGAGGGCGGTATCGGACTGAGCAATTGCGCAGAACTGGTCGGTAGCTAGACGTTACGGATAAGTGTTCAGTGTGAGACAGTCATTGGTTCGGTGAGTTGACGGGTTTCTGCTCCGGAGCTATCTCCTTTGGAAGACCAAAGAAGTCGTCCTGGCGGTGCAGTGGCCATCAAATACCTCCGTTCTAGTCCTGTTCAGACAGGACATGAAAATGCTAATGATGCCAAACGACCTCAGCATGCTGAAGATGGAGAACGGAACGACGCGTCCGATCCGGTCCGGCTACGACCTGCCCGTGTACGGCCTGGACAACGGCCAGTTCTACGTGATCCACATCGCGGCGCTCTGCTGCATCGCGGCCAGCTTCTGCTGCGCGCTCACCACGTTCGTGTGCTCGTTCCGCTCGCACCGGCGGCCGTTCTTCCTCTGGTCGCAGAGTGACCGCATCGTCGTCTACCTGGCTGTGTGTGACGGTCTGTTCAACGTGTCGCACTCGCTGGACCACCTGCACTACGTCATCCAGCGGGGCCACGTCACGCCGCCGGCGCTGTGCGCCTTCTACGGCTTCATGCTGTCCGAGTTCATATCGGCGCAGAACATACTGGTTCTCATCACGGCCGTCAACGCATGCCTGCTGGTACACCGGTATCGGGGTCTGTCATTCGGCAAGTGCGACTGGCGGTTGCTTTCGATCATCTTTGGCACTCCTGCTCTGTTTGGCTTCGTGGTGGCCGGTCTGGAAGGCTTCGGACCGACGGGCACCTTCTGCTACTTTGACGCCGTCAAGGGCTCCATCGCCAACATCCTGTTTACGACAACAGCCCTCGGCGTAGTCCTGGTATCCTGCGCCGTTCTGTACGTCTTCACCTGGTTGCAGATCTACCGAGAGGCCCGCAACAACAAGGAGGTTCTCGGTCAGTCTCAGCTAAGTGATTCCGTCCTGGCTGCGGCCAAGACGTGTCTGCTGCTGGTGGCGGCGTTCTTCGTGCAGTGGTGGGCGATGGCGCTGTACGGCACGTGGCAGCTGGTGGAGCCGCCGCCGCAGCTGCTCTTCCAGTTCGTCACCACCTTCTCCAACACCGGCGGCGTGATCAACTTCATCGTCTTCTGCATTATCTATCGGAGACGGAAGGTTGCGCTCTCTCGCAGCCCGAAAACTGGCTTCACGTGCTACCTGACGGAGCCATGAGCCTCGCCGTGTGGGCGTGGTCAAGGACTCAGGACTGCTTGTGCTCGGACAGACTCAGTCGAGTCGGCTGTGGGACTGAATTATGCTATGCATCGTGTGCCTTATGTTGTGAGGTGGTTCTTGTGCCTTTGAAATGATGGAGCTTGTTTTATGTCAATTTATGTCGGTAGTGAATGAAGGGTATTTAACAATGAGTGTTAAACAGTGTTTGCCCTGCTTTGCTGGTGTTCTATATGCGTTATTGCATGTGATCTGCCACATTTTTCTACGTTCTACCTGCTTATATATTTAAACCAAGCATAAGAACACCAGCCCGCCATGTCAGCAATTATGTGGGAGGGCGACCAAAACGCTTGCACATTGCTCACGCTGTCCTGTCATTATTCTGTTCCGTTCATTTGTAAATGTGTCGCAAAGCGCGTGCTCAACAAGTAGGCTATAGCAATAGGCATTCGCATCGTTATGTCTTAGTCATTAGTGTTATACATATGATGCCGCTAATTGTTTGATGCTTATGGCTAGTGGATGCCGCCAATCTCATTGTGATAAGTGTTAAGGCCTGGCTACACTATGCGTTTTCTGCGTGCGTTTTTGCGGGTTTGCGTGTTTTGCGTGATATCGTTCTAGAAAAAATAACGATATTACGGCTTTGTGATGTTTTTTTTATATTGAATTTTAGTTAATATCAGAATTATATTAATTTTTGTATCTAACTAATGGGAAAGTTATATCATTTATGACTTTTTTTCTAGAACGATATTACGCAAAAAACGCAAACCTGCAAAAAACGCACGCAGAAAACGCATAGTGTAGCCAGGCCTTAATGCGCTACATATTTGTTATGACATGCTGCTGGTCATTTTTGAATACATGGTCCCGTTTATCACTTGTGTCAATACCGAATGGTGGTCTGGGTGTCAGTTTTACTCGTAGATTGCCGTTATTCTGTATATTTAAGTTTTAACCACATGCTTCGCATATCACACAATAATTTACCAATCGACTTTGATAGTCAATGAATTTGAAATCCTGTTGCACGAATAAGTTGATGCCTATATTATTCATCTTCTCTCTCTCTCTCTCTCTCTCTCTCTCTCTCTCTCTCTCTCTCTCTCTCTCTCTCTCTCTCTCTCTCTCTCTCTCTCTCTCTCTCTCTCTCTCTCTCTCTCTCTCTCTCTCTCTCTCTCTCTCTCTCTCTCTCTCTCTCTCTCTCTCTGTCTCTCTCTCTCTCTGTCTCTCTCTCTCTCTCTCTCTCTCTCTCTCTCTCTCTCTCTCTCTCTCTCTCTCTCTCTCTCTCTCTCTCTCTCTCTCTCTCTCTCTCTCTCTCTCTCTCTCTCTACCTCTTCTCCCTTTTGCATTTATTTTGCTTAGTCAGTCTCAATAGTTGATTTCATTTCACGACGCGCGAGGGCCTTGGGCTGTTCTACATAAAAGGGTCTTTTTTCTACATCACACGTTGCATAGAGCACCAAACGTCGTCTAATGAAAACAACCTCTTCCAAAGACACATATGATCTACACGTGTCCGACGTTCTTTCACATTGTATCAGGCTGATCTGGTTTCTGCATATCGGGCTGTAGAGTAAGCTGGTGTGGCGCAATAGTCGACCATGTCCTATCGGGGTGAAATGACTCAATGACGCCTTTACCACAACTCTGAGTCACGGGAAGATCCGCCATGATCTCACACATACTCCTGGTGCAAAACAATGCAGTGCTGAACGTTGTGTTATCTCACGCTTGCTGACTAATGTATTTGATGCGGTTCCGACCGCGTACAGCTTCCGGATGGCCAACCGACTCTTATAAAGCAGCTATGCATTTGGTGAGAATTATGCTGAATTAGGTCTAAGATATAATAAATTTTGAAATAAAATAAAAGATATAACAGCTTTAGTTACAAACATATCCAATTTCCAAAGCCCTCACACTTATAGTTACGTTCGGAAGAGGGGTTCGAGCGGCCCGCCCCTCCCTTCGGTCCTTCGGTTTCCTCGAATAGCTTGCCTGAAAAGTGGCCGATCGCGACGACGTTTTTAGTAGTCTTGAGTTAATTAATCAATTTTGCACCTTCCCTTAGAATTGCATGACCCTAACGCTAACCGACCTTTCACAATTCACATATGACATCTTGCTCGGTATAAGCCAGGCCAGAATAGCGATTCCACATTTTTCAGCGTACCTATATCATTGGTTCGTGATAAGAAACGTGCCAACATGTGAAATGATGTTTGTTTCAAGTACCTATTTTAGTTTGTGCAAGGTCAATTGAAAGTGATGTCAGGCTCATTGACCTTTGTTGACCTTGTTTGACTTTTTATTTTTTTCGAATTTGTATGGGGTTTTTGGAACTGATTTTGAATTCAGCACCCAATTGAAAGTTTGTTAAATCGATTTTTTTTTTTTGCTTTTGTAGCATATAAGCCGTTTTCACGACGGAATAGCGGGTACCTAATAGATACCTGTTTGGCTGTTTTCGGGTGTGATCACGAATACCGTGTTAGTTTTGATCACAGATGATGTTTTTAAGCAATTTAGACCAGGTCGGGTCAGGTCAGGTCAGGTCAACCAGTAGGGGTTGTGACATGTATTCGTAGTACGTGTCAACCGCCTCTGACAGCTTCGTAACATGTTACGAAGGCACCAAAACTACTTCGTAAATGTTCAAATAGTTTCTAAATTCGAATTCAGCTAAAAAATAGCCTAAAAACATGTAAAACTCGAAAAAGTGAACCAAGGTCACCAAAGGTCAATGACCTGACCTGACCTTCAGATGACCTTGACATCCACCCTATTGCATGGGTGCAACACCAGATCACATGTTTGAACGTTTGAAACCACGAAAAGCTTGCAAGCGCGCGGCTAAAGCGAGCCGACATATGCTGAATCGCGATTCCGGCCAAACATGGTCCCGAGAAATACATAGGTCACAGGTCAAAGGTCATTTGGGTCAGGGTCATGAAATTTTCAGGGTAGGTGTAAAATTGATCAATGGGAGGGTACTGAAAGTTTCGTCGCGATCGGCCGCTTTTTGCGCGAGTTATTCGCGAAAAACCATGGGGGGGACTCCATCCGACCCCCTACACATGCGAGGGCTAACCCGCGCCCGGCTAGGGGTCCTGGATTTCCACGCCCTGCTGGGGAGGGGGGGGGGGGGGGTGTTTGAACCCCCCCTCTAACTTGGCTCCTGGGCCACGTAGCGATACGCGGAAGGCGGCGTTCGAAAGAGCGCCAAAAATAATGACGAAATCACTTCGGTCACTTTTTTGGTCAGGTCAAATGTCAGGTCACCAGAGGTCATTGAAGGCAAAATTTCGCCGATTTTCTGGTCGAATGTCAATAATTTTCAAGAAGCCAAGTCAACGCATAACTCGGGAACTACTGTTAACGCCAGACCCCTTGAGACCCTAATTTTTCGCGATTATTTTTAAATGCGTGGAGGAATTTCAACCAAGCTCAGGACATGGCCGTTTCAAGGCAGGCCGAAACTTTTACAATTTAGATATTTTATCGCCATTTCAATATTTCAGGCACTTGTCATTGACTCGTAATGTTAACTGTTTTTCCATCCTGGATAGAGGCTTTCTACGTCATATGACATTAGGCTCCGCCCACGACTGCGGCATTGACCCGTGCCCATCAGCGACCTCTGTACAAACGACACTTCTGCCATCTGTGAAGGACTATGAATTTCGCTGACGCTTCACGTGCTATGAGTCAATTGCAGCAGACGGTCAAGTAAATGTTAGGCTCTTGTTGACTCTTGTATATAGGACCAAGAGGACCATCACTCCTCAACCTACTACTCAGTCGTGCTTCGAACAAACGTTAACGATTCCTAACAAATACGATTTTCGATGTAGGGTATCTGTTTGAAATACGAGCGAGCCGTATGATGTGAAGCTCAGGCAATTAACCCGCGCCGTGCTGGGGGGGGCGTTTTTACGCCCCCCCCCCCTCAGGTTTTTCGCGAATATCTCAAAAACGGCGGCGCGCAGCGCCGCCGTTTTTGGTACACGTGTTCCTACATCATTTCCGCACATGTTGTGAAAATTTCAGACCTAGGCCGTTCAAGGTCAGGTCACCAGGTCACGTCAAGTGACCTTACCTCAGAAAAAGTTCAAAGGCTCGCTATAGCTACACCGACTGAACGATCACTTTGAAACTTTCAGCGATTGATATGAGTAACAGTATGTATAAAATGTATATCTCGGATTTTTGATATCTGTGACCTAAGGTCAGGTCAATTTTGCGACCTCTCCATTATAAGTCAATGGGAGAAAATTGAAATGCGCCTCTTTTGGACGAATATCGTTCAAAACGCTCTCAAACATCGGTTCATAGGTAAAAATGACACACTGAATAGGAAAAATGCACCTGTGACCCCTCTGTGTGCCCCTGAGGTCATCTCAGGTCATGAACGGTCGCCAGCAGTTTTTTGGCTATAACTTTTGATAGAGACGTGCTAGAGCGGTGAAAACACGTCAGATGTGTTCAGCTCGACGATACGGATCGACTGATATGCAACATGACCCTTTTCGGTCAGGTCATGACCTTGACCTGAGGTCAAATTTTCAAAATGACCTTTCAAGGTCAACAAATAGTTCATTCGACGCGTCTCGACGAGAGGAACACGATGCTGGCAAAAGTAATGTCATGGCGCTTATGAGTCAAAAGTTATTGACGAAAAAACGTTTTTCGTAAAAACGGCTATTTTTTGAGTTTTTGCCCTCTGGAGGCTAAACCGTTGACCTGAGGTCAAATCTGAGAACATTACTCAGAAAGGTCTGTAAAAGGGCTATCGAATGCGCTTTTCCGCGGCGCTGTAGCTCTATCGGTTCCCGAGATAGTCGTTGGCAGTTTCCAAAATGTTGAAATAGTCAACATTTTACCTTTGGTGACCTCTGGTGACCTGACCTTTGACCTGACCCAAAAAATGACCGAAGTGTTTTCGTCCTTATTTTTGACGCTCTTTCGATTGCCGCTTACCGCGTGTCGCTACGTGGCCCAGGAGCCGAGTTAGACGGGGGGCGTGAAAACGCCCCCCCAGCACTCGGCGGAAAGTTCAGGCCACCAGCACGGCGCGGGTTAACTTATTATTGCGTTGTTCGATGGTTGCATAGCGATGTACAAATCGGCAGCTACTTGGTGACATCCGACATCCCATTATCGCATTATCTGCAACGCCATAGGCTTTAAATACAGGTGAATATTTCCTAACCTTATGTCAGTTATATGCCACCTGCCCGTCATTTGCAGCTTATAAAAAAAGATATATCAGCGAACATATCAGCATTGTAGAAGCAATGCGCATTGAGCATTTATGACTCCTTAGTCATCATGTCGCTCTCTGGGCACTGTCAGCCAAGACGCTACGCACAACTCCGCCGGCTTTCGGCACCGCTCGACCGTCGCCCGTCCCCGCTCCCCGCCACAGCGAGAGTGACCGCGCGCCGGCCCGAAACCGCCGCAGGCCAAGACCACAGAGGCGGGGCTTAGCTGTGACGTCATAACGTATCACAGACTGACTGGTGATAGCCTCTACACACCGGATGAAAATCTTGCTCGAAATTTAACATTACGAGTCAATGACAAGTGCCTGAAATATTGAAATGGCGATAAAATATCTAAATTGTAAAAGTTTCGGCCTGTCTTGAAACGGCCATGTCCTGAGCTTGGTTGAAATTCCTTCACGCATTTAAAAGTAATCGCGAAAAATTAGGGTCTCAAGGGGTCTGGCGCTAACAGTAATAGAGCTACAGCGTCGCGGAAAAACGCATTCGATTGCCCTATTAACGCCCTTTCTGATTAATTATCTCAGATTTGACCTAACCTCAACGGTTTTGCCTGCAGGGGGCAAAAACTGCAAAAATAGCCGATTTTTCTGAAACAGTTTCTAGGCAACAACTTTTGACTCAAGCCTTGCACCAGCTTTCTTTTAACGGCATCGTGTTCCTCTGTCAAGACGTATCGAATGAACTATAATTTGACCTTGAAAGGTCAACTAGAAAATTTGACCTCAGGTCAAGGTCATGACCTGACCGGAAAGGGTCATGTTGCATTATCAGTCGATCCGTATAGTCGAGCTGAACACATCTAAGGCGTTTTCATCGCTCTAGCATGCCTGTATCAAAGGTTATTCGCGAAAAACTGTTAGATACCATTCGTGACCCGAGATGACCTCAGGGGCATAAAAAGGGACGCCGGTGGAAAAAGGGCGCCAGAGGGCATATTGGGTCACGTGACATTCGGAACTTCTCCCCCTCTTTGGGCCTTCTACATGCTAAATGTCACGTGTGAATTTCACGAGCCTTGATCAAATCGCCCCAGGCGCGCAGTTTTCACCGTCGTCCATAAAAAGGGGTCACAGACACCATTTTCATGTTCAGTGTGTCTTAGTTACTTGTAATGCAGTGTTTGGGAATGTTTCTAATGGCTTTCGTTCAAAAAAAGGCGCTTTTCAGTTTTCTCCCATTGACTTATAATGGGGAGGTCGCAAAATTGACCCGACCTTAGGTCATCGATATCAAAATTCTGAGATATGCATTTTGTAATAACTACTATTGCTCTTAGCAATCACTGAAAGTTTCAAAGCGATCGGTCACTCGTTGTAGCTACGGCAGACATTGAAACTTTTTATGAGGTGAGGTCACTTCAGGTGACCTGGTGACCTGACCTTGAATGACCTCGGTCTGAAATTTTCACAACATGGGTAGAATTGATGTATTATAAGGTGTGCCAAAAATCACAGGGGGGTGTTCAAACACCCCCGCAGGACGCGGGTTAAATTTGAATTTCAACGATCTCCTCTCGTTACGAGCAACAGGCTCACTTCTCCGCAAAGGTCTAGCTCGATCAGGGGCTGAGTGATACGTTAGACGTTGTCAAAGGCCAATAACGGGGGAGTGTTCCATCCTGACATCCCGGATGGCTGATCTCAACCGTCATTATAAACCAAAGAAATGAATTTCAAGTGAGGGTGTTGTATATGCATTTACATATACCTAAGACGGATTTGCCGGATTTGCCATGGATTTGCCATGCACATAAAATAAGTAAAATCAGTTTTCTTCGCAGGGAAGGGCAAGAACGTCTGCAATTGCATCCTTGAAATAAGGCAACCTCTGTTTCTTGTCTTGATATGGTGAGCTGTTTTGAAGATATTGCTTAACCCTCGCCGGCACAGGGGGCGACCCCCTGTTGATGCAACCCCCCCTAAGGTTTTTCGCGAATAACTCGCGTAAAAAGCGGCCAATCGCGACGAAACTTTCAGTACCCTCGCATTGATCAATTTTACACCTACCCTGAAAATTTCATGACCCTGACCCCAATGACCTTTGACCTGTGACCTCTTTTCTGTGACCATGTTTGGCCGAAATCGCGGTTCGGTGCATGTCCGCCCGCATTAGCCGCGCGTTGGCAAGCTTTTCGTGGTTTCAAACGTTCAAACATGTGATTTGATGTTGCTCCCATGCATTAGGGTGGGTGTCAAGGTCACCTGAAGGTCAGGTCAGGTCATTTACCTTTGGTGACCTCGGGTGACCTCGGTTCACTTTTTCGAGTTTGACATGTTTTAGGCTAGTTTTTGGAGCTGAATTCGAATTTAGCAACCATTTGAACATTTACGAAGTAGTTTTGGTGCCTTCGTAACATGTTACGAAGCTGTCCGAGGCGGTTGACACGTATTACGAATACCCGTCACAACCCCTACCGGTTGACCTGACCCGATCTGGTCTAAATGCTTAAAGACACCATCTATAATCAAAACTAACACGATATTCGTGATCAGCACCCCGGAAAACCACATAGCAGCCACACTTTACGACTTTCTAACAGGTCCCGATTTTCCCGGTTTTCGGGTCATTGACCTGACCTGGAAGGTCACCCGATGACCTAGGACCTTAAAATTGGGTATCATCGACCTCCTCTCGTGACGGGCAACACGCTCATTTTTTTCCGCGAATCTAGCTCGATCAGGGGCCAAACGCGAGGGGGGGGGGTCGTACCAACACCGTCGAAGGACTCAAAATGGGCTGTGCCGGCGAGGGTTAAAAAAACTGGGGATGACTCCTTAAAGCCCCCCCCCCCCCAATCAAGCGCGGGCTACCTAACTATCTACATATATTGGTATTGTGCAAGGTTGTTGAGTGTTGGGTCACTCCCAAACAGCATGGGAAGCAGGGTTTTTCACCTATCTGCATTGGTAGGTACTTGACTGAATGCTTTATTTGTTTTTGGTATTTTTATTGACCGATGGTTCCTCTTTCAGATTGGAGACTTCTCGTACCCAAGAGATCGACTCGCGACGTTTCTGTTTTATGTGAGTTTTGAATATCGTTGACTCCAGGAAGGGATCACGTAAGGGAACGTAAGGAAAAATTACGCTTCGCTATAGATACCTACAACCTAACCCAACCTAACCTATGTAACCTGTTCAGCCAAACATGACTTTAGGCCTAACCCATCCAAACCTTACCATAGGTAACCCATACTTTTGTCCATGCGTACCGGTACTTTATACTTTACGAATTACGTACATGAACGATACGTAAGTTTGTCCTGTGCTCTTTTTGTGACGTACATTAGCCATAGCCATACGCAAGGCTAGTCAATTAGTCATACGCAGTGGCGTATCCAGGATCTTGAAAAGGGGGAGGCCAAACCTGCTTAAGGGGCCCCACCCTTACCTTAGGGGCCCCAGTAGTGGCGTACTTAGCCCACGCCCAGGTGCGGTTCTTTGCCACTTTCACCATGTGAGGGAGCCTTTTTAGGCACGCTCGGCAATCTAAAAAAGAAAAGAAAAATGTGAAAAAGCCATCGATATCGATAGCTCTGTATGTAGTGTACCTACAATTTAATTCAGCAGTAGGCATACAGTTTTTTTTTTTTTGCTTTGGTCGCCGCCGGGGCCACTAAAGATTATCAAGAGCAGAATGTTTTGTCAATTTTTTGTCCGATTGTAACATTTTTCAAATGGCAGATGTCAATCTCTTTGTGTCTTGCGGTGGTTGAGGGCTGATACCCTTAACTTTAGAAGGGCCCGACCCGGGTTGAGCTCTGATCTAGACTCTGATGGCTCTATGTCGCCCACATTGGCCTCACTCCGACCTCTGAAGGCTCATTCTGGCCTCTGAAAGCCCCACACCGGCCACAGAGTGAACCACGCTGGCCTCCGGGCCCCATAATAGCCTTAGGAGACCCGTGGCTGACCTCATAGGCCCCCGCTGGCTCTTGGGAGTCTTTGAGTCAGTCTGACGACCCTATGCCGCTCTCGAACCCACGCCGGTCTCTAGAAGCCCATGAATAGTTGCAAAATTTCCCTACCGCACTACCGGCATGCCGGTAATTTTTCACTACCGCAGGTTTTTGCGTGGTATTTGGCATATCCTGCCGGTAGCATGCCGGTATTTTTTTATTTTGCACAAAAAAAAATTATCAGCATATGATTCAAACTTTGGACACTAAGAGGCTATTGAATTGTAATAACAGCAATCTTAGCCACTGCAAAATACATTTTGTGGTAGAAGTCCCATAATTCCATGATGCCCCCTAAGGGTCCCACGCCGGCCTTTAAGGGCCACTCCTACCTCAGGGGGCCCAAATATGCATAAGATCTGAAAAGTGGCTGCCGAGGCCCTCGAGGTGGCCTCTAATGGCCCGACGCCAGCCTATGAAGGCCCGCGCTGGCTTCTGAGGGCCCAGCACCAACCTCTGAAGTCTGCAGTCAGATGACATATGGCCCCACGCTGGCCTCAGAGGGTTCACGCTGGTCACAGAGTGCCCCACACTGGCCTAAAAGGGCTCCACATTGTCTTCAGAGGGCCCCAAGCTAGTCTCGGTGGCCAATGGGCCTCAATCTGACCTAAGAAGGCCCCATGTCGCTGGGCTTAAAGACGCTGGACATAGACGGCCCCATGCTGGACATAGAGGGTCCCACACTAGCCTTACAAGGCCCAACACTGGCCTTAGAAGGCCCCACACTGGCCTTAGAAGACCCCACAATGGCCTTAGAGGGCCCCATTCTGGCCTTAGAGGGCTGAGCGCTGGCTCCTTAGGACTCTAAACCAGCTTCAAAGGATCCCACGCTCGAGTCTAAGCTTCTTTATGGCCGCCAAAGCGACCTCTGAGGGCCCACGCTAGCCTCTGGGGGCCATGAGGGCCATCAAATGGCATTTTAAGATAGTTTGACGCAGTTCGACTTTATTTATGCTTGGGCCAGTACTTTGGATGAGGCCCTGAAGGTCGTTTCTCTTGGGACACTCAAGCAGGCACGTTCCCAGGATTTCGCCCAGGAGTGGGCCGCCTGCTCTCAAAGGGGCCCAATGGTCACCCGGATGCCGCTGTCAACCCAGGCAAGGGCGTATCCAGAACCTTTCGATGAGGGGATTGGGCACAGTGGGTCCGGTCCCCCCTTGCAGACGGGCCCCTCTGTCTGTCTGTCTGTCTGTCTGTCTGTCTGTCTGTCTGTCTGTCTGTCTGTCTGTCTGTCTAAGCACTGAGAAAATGTGCAAAATTGGCAGGTAAAAATATCATTTTTTGCTTGAGAAGTATGTATAAAATGCACGGT
This sequence comes from Amphibalanus amphitrite, assembly GCF_019059575.1. NCBI lineage: Eukaryota > Metazoa > Arthropoda > Thecostraca > Balanomorpha > Balanidae > Amphibalanus > Amphibalanus amphitrite. The sequence continues at coordinate 97,676 of NW_024882627.1, read as the reverse complement.
ATTTTATGAGGAAGTGAAGCGAGCGAGTGCCTCAGAGTCACCTGTGTTAGTCTCTCAGAGGTGTCGGTGAAAGGCCGTCAGATGCGCTGGTGTGGGGTCCTCACAGGCGCCGTTGTGAGGGCCTTGGGGCTTAGAGACACTGGTGGGGGCCATCACTTAGGCGTGTGTGGGGCCCTGAAAGTCACTGGTGGCCCTTCACAGGCCGGCAAGGGACCCCCAGAGGTCGGTAAGAGGCCCTCAGAGTCGCTGGTAAGTGACCGTCAGATCCGCTGCATAGAGCCCTCGGAGGCGCCGGTGTGGGGCTCTCAGAACCGCCGAAGTAGGCCCTTAAGAGGCACTGGTGTGGGGCCCTTAGAGGTGGCAGTGGAGGCCCTCGCAGGCGCCGTTGTGAGGGCCCTCAGAAACACCGGTGTGGGCCGTGGGGCCATAGCAAACGGGTATGGGGCCCTTACAGCTGATCCCTTATTGGCCGGCAAGAGCCCTCAGGGCCGGCAAGGTCCCTCAGAACCTGGCGTGAGGCCCTTCTGGAGATAAGTGTGGCTACACAAGAGCCCATGGGGTGTTCTCACAAGTCCTGTGGTCTCCTTTCCAGTTGAAGCGTTGCCAGCGCGAGCCCTCTGCCGCCACTTGGCACCGCAGGGCCTCTCGGGCCCGAGGGGACCCTAAACCCTATAACGGACACGTGCCCCCTCGCCCCTGGCCATACCATTGAATCCGAGTGGTCATGGGCCGTTCAGGTAATCAGGCGTCTCTCAGGTGACCAGGGATCTTTCAATTGACCAGGAGTCCACCAGGTGACCAGGGGACCCTCTGATAACCAGGGGACGGTTATACCAGGGGCTCCACGGGTAACTAAGGGCATTTATGTGACTGCAGGGGCCCTTCATATAACCAGGTACTCCCCGGGTAAACATGGGCCCTTCAGGTGACCAGGGTTTCTTCAGATCACTGGCCATGGGTCACCCAGGGGATCAGGGGCCCCTTAGATAACTAGGGGCCCCTCAGGTAACCAGGGACCCCTCAGATAACCAGGGGCCTCTCAGGTAATCAGGGGCTCTCAGGCAATCACGGGCCCCTTAAGTAATCAGGGGCCCCTCAGGAAACCAGGGGCCCCTCAGGTAACCATGGGCCCCTCAGATAACCAAGGCCCCTCAGGTAACCAGGGCCCCCGTAGCCAGGGGACCTTCAGGTAACCAGGAGTCCTTCAGATAACCCGGGACCAATCAGGTAACCAGGGCCCCCTCAGATAACCAGGGGACCCTCAGGTAACCAGGGCGCCCCTCAGGGCCCCCATGGATCCCTTGGGAACTTCACTGCACTCAAGTGACCCAAAGGGCCCACTTGCATGTTTGATGCCAAAGGGGGAGGCCATGGCCTCTTGGCCTCCCCCCTGGATACGCCACTGGTCATACGTATGTACTTTTGCGACGCGAACCTTTGTCCGCAACCCGATCTCGGTGACACGCCCTCCTCGGCCGGCAGCTGAACTCGGTCGGTGCAGGTGGCGCTACCGTATTCCCGCTGCTCGGCGTGGCGGCGCCACCGGTGCCCGGCTCCGCCCTGTTCTGGTTCAACCTGCGCCGCAGCGGCCTGGCAGACTCTCGCACTGTGCACGCCTCCTGCCCGGTTCTGCTCGGCGCCAAGTCCAGTGAGTGTCGGGATATGCTGGATTTGTCATAGCTGCTATGTAATAACTGTTGGCTATGTAATAACATAGCTGCCATGCCATGCTTTCACTGGGCTGGTGCTCCCTCCCTTGACTTCGTGCCCCACCGTGCCTCTGCTCCTGCTACGTAACCCCTGGCACTGCCCCAAAGCCATTGGGATCCGGGATGGGCTCGATGGCTATGTCGCAGAAGTCAGTCGTCGGTTCAGCCCAAGATCTCGCCCCATGCTCTTCTCTTATCCCGCGCCCCGTTGGGCTCTGCCGAGCAACGCGCCCCGTTGGGGGGGGGGGGCATTTTGCCCCCCCCCCCCCCTAAGATCTCGAGAACCACGCAACGTAGCGACAAGCGGCAAACGGTGTTGGATAGCCCTATCAGGGAACTACCTTGTGACCCAATTTTATTGACCTAGGTCAAACCGATGACGTCACAGGTCAGGTCAAAGGTCCAATTTTCACCGTTTACAGGCATTTCAAGAAATGCGTTGTAAAATCGAGTAAAATGCATTTCATTGAAAATCATCGATGGGGAAATGTTCTTCAAACACATATTTTGCTAGTTGAGGTCACTGATACCAGGTCAGGTCACTGAGGTCAGGTCACTGGGGGGTCACAATATGAAAGTGTCGTGTGATACATGTTTTATGGTCCATTTTACATGACAAATGCGATTATGTGGGTCAGGCAGCCTTTGGGGCCAGCTTAGGTCACGTTTTGGTCAAGGTCAGGTCAAGGTCAGGTCAAGGTCAGGTCAAATAAGGTCAAATTTCAAAGTTGATATTTTTGCATAAAATGGGTATCGAATCGATGCAGCTCGTCACGGGGAGTTCAATGGTGGTCTTTGTTTTGCCGTACGAGGTCTAGAATCGCTAAAAATTGAGTTCAAAAATTTGACGTCATCATTTTTGAACAGTTTTTTCGCTATAACTTGGCCAAAAAACGAGATATCGATCTGAAATTTGGTATGTATATAGAAGAGCACAGGGACTATCACATATATTCCGGTTTTTTCGAAATTCGGAAAATTTTTGGATTTTTTTTAGTATTTCTAAAAAATTCAATTTTTTGAAATTTTTTGGGTCAAAAACCAAAAATTTTGAAAATCTGAGATAGCAGTTTTGTAGCGCCGCTTTTTGTCTATTAGACCATATAAAGAACTTTGAAATTGCTTGATAACTGTAGATTTGGTGAGCGTTTCAAGATTGCATGTTTTTTGCTCATTTTTGCTCGAACATGACCTCAGTTTGACCTCAATAACTCCTGACCTAAGGTGACCTAAGACTTGAAATTTGGTGTGAAGGTGTCAAATTGATGCCCGGAAAGGTACTGAAAATTTGGTGGCGCTGCGCGCCGCCGTTTTCTTGCTATTCAGGAAAAACCACAGGGGGGGGCCAAAATGGCCCCCCCCAACGGGGCGAGGGTTATGACATTTGAATGATATAATTGGACCGAAACGATCCATCCAAAGAAGACAAGCATACCTACATAAAGATTTGCTGCCAAAGTCACTAAGATATCGGTAACTGTATAAGAGTCGACGGCTGTCTTTAACACCTCAGCCTTCCGCTGATCCTGCGGTATCCAATCCCAATGTTCTGCCAGCTTCCTCAGGACGCCGCTCACACAAGAGTCAATAAAGACACCTCAAGTGTTGAATACTGCACCGCACGACAGCGGAGCTATGCGGTGCAGTATCCTGTCGAATAGAATGCAACAGTGTGACACAATCTTCCATCTTATTTCAATTGTCTCATTCAATCCTAGCGTCCAGTTACAGATAATGAATCCCTAGTTATAGGTAAATATCAGGGATGCGGAGCCGTGGAAATTTCAGACGGCTCCGGCTCCGGCTCCGGCTCCGGAGAAAAAAATCGGCTCCGGCTCCGGCTCCGGCTCCGGGTGAAATGTTATGGCGGCTCCGGCTCCGGCTCCGGCTCCGAGTAAAATGGTCCGGCTCCGGCGGCTCCGGCTCCGGCGGCTCCGGCTCCGGCGGCTCCGGCTCCGACTCAGTACATCTCCTATGCAATCAATTAAATACGGGTGGAAGAAAAATTGGATTGGTACACGTAGCTTCTGTATTTGCATAACAACTAACATCTAAGGCTATTTTTCTCAACAGCACATGCAATCAGCGAACAGGGTATATAAGCACGTGGCGAAATATTATGACTATACGGCCGCGTTACTCTTTGCCATGACCGGCTCACCGCGTCCCCGCGCAAACGCACCTCGGAGAGAACTGGCAGAACAAAAGACTAGAAAGCATTGGAAAGGACATTGGAAACGCAGTCGCCGCGAATCGGAGTTCACTGAACCATCGTAAGCTGACACCCGTCTCGGCTGCATTGGGGGGTGGGGGTGTGGGGGGGGGGGGGTAGGGTGGGGTGGGAAGAGACGGTGTTGGGAGTCGCAGTCCACTGCACTGGCTTCAAAACAATGGCCGTCACCTGATGACCGGTCCTCATGTTCTGGGGATGCAGTAGACGTGGGGGGGGGGGGGGGAGAGGAGCAGACAGGAAGTTGATTGCGTACTGTGGGATGCTGGGGATATTCGGCTTTTTTCATTCACTTGATGGCCCATGACGTACTTACCATATGTTTTACTGCTTTATACTGTCAAACCGAACTACATAGGTCAATTATTTTTTTCCTCTTCAAAAAATAAAAAGAGCCGGAGTCGCCCCCTTTTTTGGCGGCTCCGGCTCCGGCTCCGGCTCCGGGCTATATTGTTTCACGGCTCCGGCTCCGGCTCCGGCTCCGGGCAAAATATGCCGGCTCCGGCGGCTCCGGCTCCGACTCCGGCTCCGGCTCCGCATCCCTGGTAAATATAATGTTTTTAATTACAATGGATTCCTGGTGTTGCAACTACCGTAGTGATAATTTTCTGACGCATTATTCCACTCCGCCGACCGATATGTTGAAACAGTTTCCGACATGCCAATGACCCATCGCGTCCCGTCTGTCTGCAGTTGCTAATTTCTGGCTGCACGAGTCGGGCCAGGAGTTTCGACATCGGTGTGGCACCAGTGAAGACGAGTGACGAGTGACGAGTGACGAATGACGGATGGCTGATGACGGGATGACGGAGCGGCGAAGAACGTCTGACGATAAACAGATTGCAATGCTGACAGATGAATGAATGGCGAATGACTGGAGGGCGGAAATGAATGAATGACCAACGGTTCATGCTGCTAAACTGGTGTATTTTGTCGTATTCACACCACAAGTTGTGCATCCCTGGAACAAAAATTAGCGTTATGGATAGGCATTGGTCATTGTTTGTTTTTATGGGCATGTATTGCAGTTTACTTCATGTCATAGCGGTGAATGACAAAGCTCGCATTGAAAACGTATGTTAAACACTTATTTTATCTTGGTCAGTTGATTTAATGTTTATTTTGTTATAATTATTTGGTGTTGGTGTTATCTATTCCCACTTGTAATGACGTTCATACACTCATAGAGAACACGAACCAATTATATACAGCTGCCATCCAGCATGACGCAACGCACAATTACATTCCACTTAGGTATAGGTACATATGTTATAACACAGGAGTAGGCCTACTTCACTGACCCTGTATTATTATAGTCAAGTGTTTGTGCAGGCTATGTGATGTCATTTTATTACAATGTGCTCATTATACAGTTGCCCCCTCCTTACAGATCTGTCGTAACGTTCTCGTCGCCCCTTTGCTGTTCAACTTTTCACCTCCAAATATAAGCTTTTGTATGACATTTGCAGTATCTATGCTCATTGTGCAATATATTTCTATTTGATTTTTAATTGGATTTAATTCTATTGTTTATGTAGCCGCCACGGCCTCAGCCGTGGGCCAAACCGAGCGCCCTCGTAGTCACACACGCTGTGCCGTCAACTGGACCTCTATTCGTCTGCATCAGCTCTCGAGGCAGTCCGAAACTGTCCGTTACTGCCCGGACACAAACACACAGACAATGCACCGGTCAGTACACAATCACGTCCACAACCGACATGTCCGAACAAAACGACATATTGTGAGCCGTGCATTGAACATAACATGAAATGAATATTGCTGCAATTCTAGAACCAGTGTTAATATTAGCGCTATCATTTACTCGATTAATTAACACTTAACAATTCGGGCAATTTCGTACATTAATTCAGACACAACGTTTAACATACCGGCTGTTCACGTCTCCGGCGCTCAACAAGTCGATCTCGTCACGAAGATCGCTCCGTCCACACGGTCCGTCACGGGGGAACCCACAGCCACAGCTCGGCCGCCAAACATCCCCGGACTCACGAGCAGCCCGACTTCGCGGTGCTCTCTCTGCCTAGCGAAAGTAAACACGTACATAAATCAAACTCGAACAAACAGCTATATTACGTTAATGAATCGACCAGCATGTTTATAGCAATATCAAGAAGAACAAAGTATAATTCAAATACAGAATCCACTTACAGTTCGCGCAGCTCCAGCTCACACGTCCGCCCCTCAGCACACTGGGCACAAAACAACGCCCTCTACTCGGCCCGCACAAGGGTCACGCTCGGTCACGTGACCGCGGCCAGCTGCCACATCGGCACTCGCCCGACTCAGCTAGAGGTGCAAGTCCGACTCAGCTAGAGCTGCTGACGTGTGGCATCAAAGGAAGGGTGAGGGATTCAATGCGGACCGCGGGCGCCATTAACACTCCCCCCTTCGGACGACCGGAGCAAGGGCGGCCGAACTAACAGAACACGGCGCCCGATCAAAGTCAAATCACCATCAGTGGTTTACGGACTTAACGAGCTAACAGCTGCATCAGTTCAAACAACATCCTGACGGCTTTACTTATCTAACAACTAGCAAACAATTAACCCAAACAATTATCCCGTTGGGACACTGCACTTACCCACTAAAACTTAACTACACGAATTCTACATAAGTCACTCACCTGATGTTTGCCTACATATCGTACACTACAGCTGCAGATCCGTTCAAACCAATACCCACAATGGGACGCGGACACTGCACGTCTACTGCAGATCAGACTCCGTGCTGATCAGGACCATCTTATGGATTGGCCTCAGGTATTCCGACGTAGACGTTTTAACCAGAGCCTTTCGAACCAGCCCGTCCCGGCTGGGAAAAACCTTAACTATCTTCCCCATCCGCCACTTACCTCTAGGTACATCTTGATCTACTAACAAAACAATATCACCCGGTCCCAGGTTCGTGGCAGTACGCGTCCACTTCTGTCGCGTCTGCAGTGATAACAAATACTCCCGCTTCCAGCGGTGCCAGAACTCCTGAGCCAAATGCTGTACATGACGCCATCGGCGCCGCGGCAGTGAGTCGGCCTCAGAAAACTCACCAGGAATGGGTCCGACGCAACCCCTCAGGAATAACAGGTGACCCGGCGTCAGGGGTTCCACCTGACCCGAGGCCGTCGACACGTATGTCAACGGGCGACTGTTCATGATCGACTCGATTTCACAGAACAAGGTACTGAGCGTTTCGTCATCTACACGCTGAGTAGGCATAGATCGCCAGATTTTACGAAACGTCCGGATCTGTCTTTCGACACCACCAGCGTAGTGAGAAGCAGTTGGAGGGTTGAAACTCCAATCGATACCCTGCTTCAGCGCCGCGCGCTGCAGATCACTCTGGCGAACCTCTCTCAGCGCCTCACGGAGTTCGCGATCGGCGCCAGTTAAGTTCGTTCCCATGTCACTTCGGATTTGGGTGATCTGGCCTCTTCGAGCACTAATGCGTCGAATGGCATTGATAAGTGAATCAGCACTCAATGAACTCAGAATTTCAACATGAACAGCTCGTGTCATCGTACAGACACACATCAGTCCATACCGCTTTCGCTCAATCCGCCCAGTCTTGACCAACACTGGTCCGAATACATCCAGCATAACCGACGAGAACGCCGGCGCGTCTGCCGAGACGCGCTCCCGAGGCAGCTCAGCCATCAGTTGATGCTGGGGACGGGCATTTACCCGTCTACACACCACACAAGATCGGATCAACCTCCGGACCTCTGTTCCCGCTCCAATGACCCAAAACTTACGTCTCAGGTCCCAAAAAGTGTGGTCTCTCCCCCCGTGACCAACTCTCTGGTGAGCCTCTCTGATCACCAATCGTGTCACGTGACTATCCCGGGGGAGAATCACCGGGTGTTTCTCACTCTCAGCGACACAATCAGATCGAGACAGCCTACCACCAACCACCAGCAGACCACTCTGCATGGTCGGCCGTAACTTTCTCAGAGGACTACTCGAACTCACTTCAGTTGGACCATCGTCACAGTCTCTACCAGGAAATTCGGGGAGTTCCCGCTGGACGTGCCGCAAGATCGCACGCTCTGCCTCATGCAGGTCGGACACAACCAGAGAGGCCTCGCTAACGTGGTCACGCCGCCGAAGCCCCCTTCGGCGGGTCATGCACCACCTGCGAAATGAACCATTCCGGATGACACAGAAGAACCTCCGATACCATGCCACCGCCCGTTTGAGTCTGTCAAAGGACGAAAAATGACTGATAAGAGCGTCCGTTGGACCCTTCTGTCCGGTGCCGGCAGACACCAGAGCCACTGTCACTGGAGCGGACTTCACCTCAATCGGAGGGATCTCAGCGTGAACAGCTGGGTCTGAGGGCCAGCCACCAGCCTCACCATCCAAAAACTCAGGTCCCCTCAGCCACGGTCCCAGGCCTGAAGGATAACAGCCACGAGAACCTACATCGGCAGGGTTCAACTTGGATGGCACGTGCGCCCACTCGGCCACCTCTGAACCATCATGTATGTAGGCGAGCCGGTTCGCCACATACGTCTTGAACCGTGTGGTTCGGTTCCGGATGAAGCTCAGGACCACCGTGCTGTCGGTCCACATGTGAAATGAATCAAATGTGGCATCCAACTCTCTCACCAGCAGTCTCCTCACCTTAACTGCCAGCACCGCTGCAGCCAGCTCTAGTCGTGGCACCGACACGAAACGAACGGGATTTACTAGTGCCTTTCCCATCAAAAAAGTCACAAAACGTTCGACCTGTCCCTCAGGGGTAAGAATCTCTCTTCTCAGGTAACCCACGGCGGAGTATGCCGTCTCGCTCGCATCAGCGAAGACATGCAGCTGACTGTTCAACACCTTCCCGGGAGGGCCGACGGTGCACCTCCTCAGCTGAACATTGTCAAGCTCGCTGGCTCGGTCCAGCCATTCTTGCCAGTCCTCCGCCAGCGGACTAGGGAGCGGATCATCCCAGCCACAGGAGAGCAGGCACAGTTTCTGTAGCAGCACTCGGCCCAACAGAGTCACCGGAGAGACAATTCCCAGCGGGTCAAACACCGAGCTGACTGTCGACAGCAGACCGCGCCTTGTCGCAGGTTTCTGCTTGTTGCAGAATTGAAAGCAGAACGAGCCGTCTACGATAGACCACTTCAGGCCTAACGCACGCTCGGCACCCAGAGTGTCCCTGTCCAGGTCTAAAGTCCTCACATTTTTTGCCCTGTCACCGACAGGGATCTCCTTAAGAAACTCAGAACTGTTGCTTGAGAACTTTGTCAAGTTGAACGCTCCGTTTTTGCACAAGTCTTTCAGGTCACGCGCTAGCTGAACTGCGCTTTCGACAGAATTTGTGGAACAAAGGGTATCATCGACATATGTTTTCCGAAGCAGAGCGTCGGCGGCCTCAGGATGCCGCAGCCGACCCTCCTCAGCGCAGCAGGTCAGTGCCAGGCTGGCCACACTGCTGTTGGACAGGGCTCCGAAAACATGAGACCTCATTTTCCACACGACTACCTCACCGTCAGGATTGTCGTCTTTAAACCACAGAAACCTCAGTAGGTCAGAGTCACAGATGGGCACATGGACTCTATGGAACATTGACTGGATGTCGCATGTGAATGCGACCGTTCCTTCACGGAAACGACAAAGTACTCCCAAGAGGGAGTTTGACAGCACCGGTCCCTTCTTCAACAGGTCATTCAATCAGACCCCACGACTCTTGGCCGCGCAGTCAAACACCACACGCAGTTTACCTTTTTCCGGTTCAAAGACGCCGTGATGAGGGAGATACCAGATCGGATGACCCCCATTATCTCCCTCTGGCACCGGAACTGCGTATCCATCATCCGCCAGTGAGGAAATGACACGTCTGTACGCGTCAAAGTACTCTGGGTCTGCATTGAAACGCTTCCTCAGCGAGTCCAAACGCTTTGACGCCACCGGCATGCTGTCAGGCAGCGCACCGAAATCCCTCTTAGGGAGAGGAACCTCAAAAAATCCATGATCATCTCTCCTCACTCGGGGCAGAACATCAGCGAGCCACTCGTGATCTTCCACAGAGAAGCACTCACGATCGTCCGACAAATCCTTGAAGTCATTATCATACATCTTCCTGTACAAACTATCCTCAGCGTCATGGTCAGAAACAGACATCTCCTGCACCCTCAGAAAGTTCACCGTGAACCTCTCTCCCGAACCGGTGGCTTCCCGGACCGGTCCCATCACATACCAGCCCAGTACAGTTCGCACAGCACACAGACCAGTCTCGCCCTGGGGAGGAGAACGAACCTCTCTCGCCACAATCAGTTCGGGACAGTTAGAACCGATCAGAACTTCCACCGGTACATCCAGCTCGTGAAGCTCTACACCGTCCAGGTGGGACGCAGCCTTTAGCTCACTTCCCTGACATCGGTCGGCCTGGGTGACCGGAAGCGCGTCAATAGTCAATAGTGGCGGTAGAGGGTGGAACTCACCGCCGTTTAGAGCGCTTACTTCTAACCCTGGAGCTATCGAAGTGGACATGCTCCTCCTATCGTTACCCACGGTCTCGATAGAGATGGTCGTGCGCTCAGTTTGCACTCCCAAACGCTCTGCGAGTCGCTCAGTCAGGAAGCTTCCCGACGACCCTTGATAAAAAAACCCATTCGTCACGATCACTTTGCCTGTTGGAGCACGAAGCCGCACCACAACTACAGGGAGGGCCGTGCGACCTGCACCCTGCAGTCCAAGGCTTGCACTTACAACAGCGCCTGCGGATCCACCGCGCGATGCAGACTCCGCCGTCGCGGCGGACACCGCCGCACCAGCAGGCGGCGCCACCGGCGCACTCATGGGCGGACCCGCGCCGCCGCGGTGCGGAACCACCGCTGTCCCGACTCCGCCGGGCGGAATCATGTCATTTGGCTGCATGCTCTGAGACGTACTACCGCGAGGACTCGGCCGCCGATGCCACTGACCCGGCCGAGAGCCTGAAACCCAAGGTGGTGCCGGTCCCCCGCCCGGTTCACCATGCATGACAGAGGGATGGAGCCCGCCACAGACGCCGCAGACCAGCGGCCGCCGGCAGGACCGAACCTGGTGCCCTGCTTTTAGGCACCCAAAACAAAGCTTATGCTGCATAAAGACCTTTCGCCGCTCGACCCACGGCCTCATCCTCAGCACCTCACAGTCCGCCACACTGTGGGGACCGCCACAGTAGACGCAGCGCTGAGTTCCCGGCTGAGTCCCCGGCGCTGTCACGTGCGCCGCATTGACCGTGTGCCTCCGAGGTCCACCAGGAGCCTCCGGCCGGCGGTCAGCATTGGCAGAACGAAGGCCAAAAAGCGGATTCTTCTTGACCCGAACCTCAGCGGCCAAAAACTTAACTAAATCGGAAAACCTGACAGCGCGCCCCTCCTGGCATAGGCGGTCTACTTCTCTAAGCCACCGATCCTGCAGGTGAGGAGGAACTTTAGAAACTATCAGGCGGAGAGTAGATGGATGTTCGAATTCACTCAAAGCTACGCCAGAGACGGCGTTCTTTACCTCCGTCAGAAACAGAACAAACTTGTCCAGTGATTCCACATCTCCGGGTATGATCCGAGACCACCCCTTTACCTTCTCAACGTATGAGTCAACTAAACATGTTGTGTTACCGTACCGCGACTCGAGTAACTGCTTTGCCTCAACGAATCCAGCAGCACCCAGGTGAAGACAGCTCCTCACCAGCTGGTTCGGTTTCCCGCTAGTGAACTGTTCCAAATAAAACAAAAGTTCCTCCTGATCATCAGTCTTACTGGCAACACGAGCCTCGAAGGCGCTCATAAATAAACGAAAATCTTCCACGTTACCAGTGAATGGACGTAGCTCCGTGGGAGGGAGCAAAGCACGCCTCACCTGCGAGGACAGTGCACTCGCGGACTCTGACTGCGGAGCCTGACTAGCTGTAGAAACCCTCAGGGGCTCAAGGGCAGCGTCGTCATAGTGACCCACTTCAGCAAGTTGCAACTCTATCTGTAACTGCTCCGATCGAGCCTGAAGCCTCGAATCATCCTGCTCTGCCTTTGCCCTAACTGAAATCCTCTCCTGCTCAACCAGCTGTCTCTCCTGGATAATTCTTAAACGAGCTAAGAGTAGGGAAGCATCAGGAACCGCAGATCCCGACTCGGGTGCCACAAGGGGCATTTGATGACTTTCCTTCTGCGTTGGAGGGGGCGTCTCTGATTCTATCAGTGCCTCAAACAGCCTATCCACTAACTCGTTCTTCTTACCTGTGATATCAAGTCCCCTAGACTCTAGCTCTCTCTGTAACTCGGTCAGTTTTAACCTGTTCAAATCTTCCCTGGTAGGTGCCATTGTGAATGCAGAGGACAAAAAGATGAGAATTACGAACAAGGATCCAGGATTAAGCCACATCAGCTATTTTAAACACCTACTCCGCATAACACAACCTGTGCAATCACAAATAAATAAACACACACCTTAAACACTAATAGTACCAGTATAGCGCCTTTTGGGGCGACTAACGGAGCGAGCGAGAGGGTGAGCCTTGCACGTGCGAAATTTCGAGGGGGTACCTCCAGCTGACTTGTGCACGGCACCCTACTAACCGGTCTCTAGCGATGTGCCAAATTTGAGCACAATCGGCCCAGCCGTTCTCGAGATCTGGAAGCGGCACCCTGCACGTGCGCACGTGCAAAATGGGTCCCAACTGACTTTTGCACGGCAGCCTACTAACCGGTCCCTAACCATGTACCAAATTTGAGCGCCATCGGTCCAGCCGTTCTCGAGATCTGGAAACGACCCCTGCACGTGCGCACGTGCAGCAGCACCCCAACTCTGGCACATGGATATGCAGTGCCTAGTGGGTGCCTACCTACATGCCAACTTTCAGCGCAATCGGCCAAGTAGTTACCGAGATATTGCAACAATTACAAAAGTGACACCTCTTCGTTTTGCACGTGGCACACTGGCACGTGCATAAGGGGTCACCCACATGCATCGGGAATAGTCCAATACTTGGTAGAAGGAATGAAGCTACCCCACAAAAATTACCGCATGTAAATTGGTCAAGTGGTTGCTGAGATATAAGCCTCGCAAAAGCGTGACCACGGCCGGCCGGCCGGCCGCTCATACTCAGAAATTTCCGTTATTCTACGTAAGACTCCGCTCGCTTCGCTCGCTCCGTAACTACTTAAAGGTAGTGTGCCACCTTTGAAAGATTTCCCATTTTATTTTTCCTAAGATAAGAAGCTTCTGTTTTTACCTAAAATCGCAAAAAAAATCAAAATGGGCCTGGAATAGTGCCTTTTTCGCCTAAAAGTTTATCGGTTTTTAGATATGTATAACAACTGTAGTGGGCTCACCTGCAAACAGGCGTCGGGCAACAATCGCGAATGCGGCGCACTTGTGACAATAAGCAAAGGTCATTATAGTGTTACGACCATACGACGTACGGGAATGAGTTATCAGCTGTCTAATCGTAGACAACACAATGTCGAGCCTTAAATTGGTATTGTTTCTTTTATTTGGCTGTCGAACATTATTTATGGTTTGAAATATGATTTTATGTAAAATAATTGATATGAAAAAGCCGTCTTATAAGTTATTACCCCATTTCACCACACGCAAGTGGCAGAAATGACAATGATCAGCTGACGCATTTTTCTTGGCCGAAGTCAGAGCGCGCGGCCCGACGCACCACGCGTATTTGGAAATTCCGACCTCGACGAGCATCAGAAGCCACCTAACAGGCGTGTTCGAAACCGCAGGAGATGATGATGAACGGGTTTATCGAAACTTGATTGGATGAGCATATCGGTAATAGCGATTTCAGTGTGTGCATTTATTGTTCATAGTGGTGTGAAATGTGGTTGGGGTACGACCGACAACCCGTCGGGGCGAATTTCGCACTGGGGTACTCAAAATTTGAAGAATTTAAGACGTTTCCATGAGTTTTGAAGGTATGGATAAGTTCTAAAAATCCGGTTCTCCTTATCTGGGCCATTAACTCCATACGGTCCAAGAAAGCTGGCACACTACCTTTAAACACTAACGATATTACTAGCGTAGTGCACACACAATACACACCACCCCAGACCCGACGTCCATCGCTTATCAACAGCCCAACTGCTCACGGCAGAGCTGACCGACCCCTATTCACTGGCGCCCCGATCACAGTGAAGCGCAATCACCTGTAGCCCCGGGCCCGAACCACTGTAGCCTCGGGCTAGTGCTCGTAGCCACCGCGCACAGTCACCAGAGGCGACAGGCCACCCGGCTTCTATCGTCCTCCCGACCTGGCACGATGCCAGAATCACTCACCCACGAGCGGAGATCAGTCTCACTCGGCCGCGGGCTGGTGTCCTCAACCGCAGCGCAGCAGAGAAGCCGACGGACGCAGACGGGCGTGGCCGGTGAAGACTCAGCCGTAACTGTAGCCGCCACGGCCTCAGCCGTGGGCCAAACCGAGCGCCCTCGTAGTCACACACGCTGTGCCGTCAACTGGACCTCTATTCGTCTGCATCAGCTCTCGAGGCAGTCCGAAACTGTCCGTTACTGCCCGGACACAAACACACAGACAATGCACCGGTCAGTACACAATCACGTCCACAACCGACATGTCCGAACAAAACGACATATTGTGAGCCGTGCATTGAACATAACATGAAATGAATATTGCTGCAATTCTAGAACCAGTGTTAATATTAGCGCTATCATTTACTCGATTAATTAACACTTAACAATTCGGGCAATTTCGTACATTAATTCAGACACAACGTTTAACATACCGGCTGTTCACGTCTCCGGCGCTCAACAAGTCGATCTCGTCACGAAGATCGCTCCGTCCACACGGTCCGTCACGGGGGAACCCACAGCCACAGCTCGGCCGCCAAACATCCCTGGACTCACGAGCAGCCCGACTTCGCGGTGCTCACTCTGCCTAGCGAAAGTAAACACGTACATAAATCAAACTCGAACAAACAGCTATATTACGTTAATGAATCGATCAGCATGTTTATAGCAATATCAAGAAGAACAAAGTATAATTCAAATACAGAATCCACTTACAGTTCGCGCAGCTCCAGCTCACACGTCCGCCCCTCAGCACACTGGGCACAAAACAACGCCCTCTACTCGGCCCGCACAAGGGTCACGCTCGGTCACGTGACCGCGGCCAGCTGCCACATCGGCACTCGCCCGACTCAGCTAGAGGTGCAAGTCCGACTCAGCTAGAGCTGCTGACGTGTGGCATCAAAGGAAGGGTGAGGGATTCAATGCGGACCGCGGGCGCCATTAACAGTTTACATGAACGGATTTGAAAGAACTGGAGTCTACGATATGGAGAGCAGGCTGCGTAAACTTGGACTCATACCGTCCGATCGTGCAATTCCGAGTAACGGGAGAATTTAGATCCTGACCTCATGTGACCTTAAGGAAAAATCCGAGATAAACAAATTGTGGGGCCTCAGAAGTCAGGAAAACACTACGTCGTGTAAGTTTTATCTCCCTGTGAAAGTAAACTCTGGCACTGAAGGCGTTGCGAATTTGCGACTTCTCATGACCGTGCAGAGGTTCACTTATGACGTCATAGGTCAACACAGTTGGTGTCACAAGATCCGGCTTGAATGAAAGGTCAGGTAGGCCAAGTTTTAGCTCCCTATCGCCGGTGCGTTCGGACTTATCGCGAAAAAAAACTAAGGGGTGGCACCCCTACCCCCTCGGCCGGTGAAGGGTAACCAGCGCCCCGTAGGGCTATCGGTGGACCCTACCATCCGTGGGGAGGGGGGCGTTTCACTTTCGGCCCCCCTAAGATTTTGGAAATTTACCGGCCGATTTTCAAAATATAAAGGGCGTTCGATAGCCCCACCGGGGATCTGCCTTGTGACCAAATTTGATTGACCTCGGTCCAACCGATGACGCCGATGACGTCACAGGTCAGGTCAAAGGTCGCATTTTCACCTTTTACAGACATTTCAAGAAATGTGTTGTGAAATCGACTAAATTGGCATGTTATTGAAAATCACCCGTCAAACACATATCTTGCTATTTGAGGTCACTGATGCCCGGTCAGGTCACAGAAGTCAGGTCACTGAGAGTCACAATATCAAAGTGTCGTGTGATACATGTTTTATGGTCCATTTTACATGACAAATGCAATTATGTGGGTCAGGCATCCTTTGGGGCCAGTTAACCCGCGCCCTGCTGGGGGGGGGGTGTTTGAACACCCCCTTGTGGTTTTTCGCGAATATCTCAAAAACGGCGGCGCGGAGCGCCGCCGTTTTTGGTACACCTTATCATACATCAATTCTACACATGTTGTGAAAATTTCAGACCAAGGTCATTCAAGGTCAGGTCACCAGGTCACTTGAAGTGACTTCACCTCATAAAAAGTTTCAATGTCTGTCATAGCTACACCGAATGACCGATCGCTTTGAAACTTTCAGCGATTGCTAAGAGCAATAGCATGTACAAAATGTATATCTCAGAATTTTGATATCGATGACCTAAGGTCAGGTCAATTTTGCGACCTCCCCATTTTAAGTCAATGGGAGAAAATTGAAATGCGCCTCTTTTGGACGAAAGACATTATAAACACTCCCAAACACCGAATTACAAGTGGTTTAGACACACTGAACATGAAAATGGTGTCCGTGACCCTTGTTTATGCCCTGAGGTCATCTTAGGTCACGAATGGTATCTAACAGTTTTTCGCAAATAACTTTTGATAGAGGCATGCTAGAGCGATGAAAACGCCTTAGATGTGTTCAGCTCGACGATACGGATCGACTGATATGCAACATGACCCTTTCCGGTCAGGTCATGACCTTGACCTGAGGTCAAATTTTCAAGTTGACCTTTCAAGGTCAAGCTATAGTTCATTCGATGCGTCTTGACGAGAGGAACACGATGCCGGTAAAAGTAAGCTCGTACAGGGCTTGGGTCAAAAGTTATTGCAGAAAAACTGTTTCCGAAAAAATCGGCTATTTTTGCAGTTTTTGCCCCCTGCAGGCATAACCGTTGACGTTAGGTCAAATCTGAGGGAATTACTCAGAAAGGGCGTTAACAGGGCTATCGAATGCGCTTTTCCGCGGCGCTGTAGCTCTATTGGTTCCCGAGTTATGCGTTGGCTTCTTGGAAATTTTCGACATACGACCTGGAAATCGGCGAAATTTTGCCTTCAATGACCTCTGGTGACCTGACCTTTGACCTGACCAAAAAATTGACCGAAGTGATTTCGTCATTATTTTTTACGCTCTTTCGAACGCCGCCTTCCGCATATCGCTACGTTGCCCAGGAGCCGATTTACAAGGGGGGTGTTCAAACACCCCCCCCCCCCCCAGCAGGGCGTGGAAATCCAGGACCCCCAGCCGGGCGCGGGTTAAAGGGACCCTCCCACCTTCAAAAAAGTTAATGAATTGGCATGAAAGTGATGTCGCTCGGTTCAGAAAGAGCAAAAACGAATATCTACCAAGTTTCATCGAAAAATATTCACCGGTTTTCAAGATATTAGACTTTTACTTTTGTTTACTTTTTGGGATCTCCGTTGTTCCTAGCGACTTTATTTGAAAGTGCGGCATTTGTTGCGCGCTAAGCAGCATATACCACCGCGTGCTACAAAACGTTTTAGTCAAACATTAAAAAATCGTTAGATATCTGCGCTGACGTCACACATTCAGAGGGGTATTCTTATGCATTAGCCCCTCTGAATCAAAATGCTGCAATTTTGAAATTCAATATTTCCGATTTAAGGCATTTCTCGATGTTGTAAGTGCCGAAACCGGTAATTGTGAGCCAGGGACCCCATTTTGGCTATCTCAACTCAAATCTAATGTTAAGGTGGGAGGGTCCCTTTAAGACTATGATCTGGTGAAGATCAGATCAGGTCAAATTTGGTCAAATTTAAAAGTTGATTTTGTGCATAAAAATGGGTAACGATTCGATGCAGCTCGTCATGGGGAGTCTAGCGGTGGTCTTGGCCTTGCGCTACGTTGTCTAGAATTGCTAAAAATTGAGTTATAAAATTTGACGTCATCATTCTTAAACAGTTTTTCGCTATAACTTGGCCAAAAAAGAGGCATCGATCTGAAATTGGTTATGTGGATAGAAGCCGATAGGTAATATCATATATTCTGTTTTCGAAATTCGAAAAACTTTGGGGATCATTTGGCTATTATATGCAAAAAAAAAAGTTTTTTTTTTGGGTGAAAATCCAAAAATTCAAAAATCCGAGATTGCCGTTTTATAGCCCTATTAATTCTACACCTTTTATATATCGTGCATTTTTCTATATCTTCAAATCTGTAGGGCTGTAGGCCTGACAGCTCCTCTCGCGAAACCTTTTTTTGGTCGAAAATAGCAGAGCATGACGTCATTCGGACGTCATTTGTGACCAACCTATCATAGCTTTTGGATTTGTTTTTTTTTTGTGGGGGGGATAACAAAGTGTAAAATTGATGCCCAAAGTGGCCCTGGACGTTTGGTGGCGATATCTGCAGCCGTTTAGGAGATATCTAAGAAAAGGCCAGGGGGCCATTTAAGCCCCCTACGGGGCGCGGGTTAATAAAAGCGAACAATAATCAATATCTAAAAATAATACAAAACCACTATAATAAATCATCATTTCATTTTGGGAACATGAAAGAAGCATATAACACAAATTACATGGATACGGTCAACACCATGGGATAAGTCTTGGGGAAAATGACTGCAGTAAGTAAGAAGAAAATACTCGAAAGAAGTGAAAAAATACCTTAGTGACCGCCCTTGCAGATATTGAGATGCATATGCTTGACTGCCCTTAAAATATTGATGGGCAGATGACGTTTCTGACCATAGGGCGTATGCCTAAATCAACAGCATTTACCTCGCATGATTTCTTAGAACTTACAACCACTTCATTTTCGACGTCAATTTAAAACCAGAACAGACGCTGAACTTTACAACTTCACGACAGCTTCACGACAGGCTCATGACATCCTAACTCCAGGCACCCCACAATCTGTCATCGAAGCGCTAATGACTCCCTCCCTCCCTCCTCCCCTCCTCCGCCTCTGAGCGCCACCAGCGACTGTTGGCTGCCCGTCAGCGCCGGAGGCGTCATTGGGTGACCAGTCACCGCCTGGCAGGGTGACAATGACGGCCGGAACTGATCGTAATGGGTTTCTTCTGTTGCCTGGGTGGCGTGGTGATGCTGTATACAATACACCCTGAGGAGAGGCTGGCCAGGAGCGACACCGACTGGGCCGTGCCAAAGATGGCTGCTGACATCACGGGGGCAGAGATGGCGGATCGGGACTGTTGGGTTTTAGCGAGAGGCACGTTATGACCCAGCAAAAATTATTTTTTTTTTTTAATGTGATCTTTTTCATCATTCTGCCGTCGTCGACACTGCAGAAGAGTTAATAAGATTCACAGGCGTTTATACCTGAGCAAAGCTATAATACACATTAAACTGATAAAACAAATGTTTGGATTACCCGAAGAAGGACCAAACATGGAAAATGCTCTTCAACTTGACTTTTTCTGATCGACTGCCATGTAAACGTTTCGTTTTGTCTTGTTGAAGCTGAATCATCTCGTTCGGCTCATTTTTGACAAGAATATACGATTTATAAAAGTGTCACACAAACATTTAGTGAAAAGATGTTGCCCGAAATCTGTTCTCGCAACTACTTCTATTTTGACAACTGCCGCCCACCGCCCACCGGAGACCAAAGTCAAACCCTCGGCCCGCGCCCGGCTGGGGGTCCTGGATTTCCACCCCCTGCTGGGGGGGGGGGGTTGAACACTCCCCCTTCTAACTCGGCTCCTGGGCCACGTAGCGATACGCGGAAGGCGGTGTTCGAAAGAGCGTCAAAAATAATGAGGAAATCACTTCGGTCAATTTTTTGGTCAGGTCAAAGGTCAGGTCACCAGAGGTCATTGAAGGCAAAATTTCGCCGATTTCCAGGTCGAATGTCGAAAATTTCCAAGAAGCCAACGCATAACTCGGGAACCAAAAGAGCTACAGCGCCGCGGAAAAGCGCATTCGATAGCCCTATTAACGCCCTTTCTGAGAAATTCTCTCAGATTTGACCTAACGTCAACGGTTTTGCCTGCAGGGGGCAAAAACTGCAAAAATAGCCGATTTTTTCGGAAACAGTTTTTCTGCAATAACTTTTGACCCAAGCCTTGTACGAGCTTACTTTTACCGGCATCGTGTTCGTGTTCCTCTCGTCAAGACGCATCGAATGAACTATAATTTGACCTTGAAAGGTCAACTTGAAAATTTGACCTCAGGTCAAGGTCATGACCTGACCGGAAAGGGTCATGTTGCATATCAGTCGATCCGTATCGTCGAGCTGAACACATCTAAGGCGTTTTCATCGCTCTAGCATGCCTCTCTATCAAAAGTTATTTGCGAAAAACTGTTAGATACCATTCGTGACCTAAGATGACCTCAGGGCATAAACAGGGGTCACGGACACCATTTTCATGTTCAGTGTGTCTAAACCACTTGTAATTCAGTGTTTGGGAGTGTTTATAATGTCTTTCGTTCAAAAGAGGCGCATTTCAATTTTCTCCCATTGACTTATAAGGTCGCAAAATTGACCTGACCTTAGGTCATCGATATTAAAATTCTGAGATACACATTTTGTACATGCTATTGCTCTTAGCAATCGCTGAAAGTTTCAAAGCGATCGGTCACTCGGTGTAGCTATGACAGACATTGAAACTTTTTATGAGGTGAGGTCACTTCAAGTGACCTGGTGACCTGACCTTGAATGACCTTGGTCTGAAATTTTCACAACATGTGTAGAATTGATGTATGATCAGGTGTACCAAAAACGGTGGCGCTCCGCGCCGCCGTTTTTGAGATATTCGCGAAAAACCACAAGGGAGGGTGTTCAAACACCCCCCCCCCCCCAGCAGGGCGCGGGCTAAATCTGAGGATCCAACAGCTAAAGACATTGCAGAAGCGAACAATTGCTTTATTCTGCGACGTTGTAGCTCTATTCGTTCACAAGGAATGCTCTCATTTGTCCAAGACGTCGAAGTTTCCTCACCTCAGGGCGTGGAACTCCGGGAGCCCCAGCAGGGCGAGGGATGAAGCCATAAATGGCATGGTTTGACGAGCCCCAGAGCTTCGATCTTATCGATGATAGCCCATCATGAGATCTGACGGTGACCTGCCATATAAATACGCGTTTATGTTTGGCGGCCGACATCCGTTGATAGTTTACAGACTGTGACTGGTGCCCACCAGACTGGCGCCGAACGCCAGCGCATTCCGTGAGCGTATAACTACTACGGTACAAATAAACCCCGTCCATATGTCATATAGCTCAGTCGCGGCGCATGCCGGGACCGGATTCTCATGAAAGTGGATATACGTCAGTCTGCTACGGAGATAAGTTTCAGATTACTGCTGACCCAGGCCTGGCGCCAGCGTTCTGAAGTTGATGTCTCAGTCTATAATAAATGACAAGACAGACTGAACTTATTGCAACATCACAACGCGGAACATACGAAGCACCAAGGTATCCGGAAGACGATTCGTGCTCGTCCCCGTAATATGTGGTTTAAAAAAAATCCTCGACAATTTGCAACTGAAGTCAACGTTCTAATAGCTTGGCACCTTGGTTGAATGACTTGCCATTCACATGCTTGCGGTCTGGCCAGTAACCGCGAGAGGAGGGGGGTTTGACTGCCGGAGGGGATGGGAGCACGCCGTCGTGGTCTGGCGTAGCGGGGGAGGGGTCGCGGGGGCGGGGAGAGGCGGTGATACAAAGCTCCCGAGAGGTCGCAGGCGCGTCACGGACGCATTCCAGGAATGTTTCCGGACGGCGGGGCGCCGGGCTGTCGCCTGGGTCTGACTAATTCAGCGAACGCCCGCTCCGAGATGCGCTGACACGTCCGTGGTCTGGAACTTGGGCAGGATGTGGTTACCTCAGCGATAGACGGCGGTTAAAACGCGACCCCCTGAGGCTGTAACTCACACATCGCCACCAGCTGCTGTCCGGGCCACGGTCTGCCGCGATCGGGAGTCAAACCAGCACGGTTCAGCAACTCCGGGCCGCCTGCTGCCTGAAAAGTCCAGGGTGAAACTTAACGACAGGTGCCGTGTGATCGCTGGTCGCAACATGGCAACGTTCAGTGTCTGCCTGGTTCTGCTCTGTACGGCGCTGAGCTGTACGGATGGATACTCTCAACAGACGACCGTCTTCGTCAATAGACCCTCTGCTGTCTCATCAGAAGGTCCTTCTGCGTCTACAAGAAGCAACCAGGCAGCTCCAATCGCTTCTTTATCGGCCAGCGAACCATCGCCGCTGAAAAAGCCACAACAGCGTCTCCGGTCGTCATCACTGGCCAGACGACGGTTGGAATCCCAGCTCGCCCCGAAGACATCTTTCGTCCGAGGCGCCGCCGGACGACAGCGATCTCCCGTCTACCTGTCTGTCCGCCCGCCTGTGGCAGTGATACCCGGCTCCAGGCGGAGTCGGCCCGGCTCCGGGCGGCGGACAGGCACCTTCATCCGGCCGGGAGCGTCGGTAATCCCCGTCTCCCGTCGGCCCCGGTACGGCCAGAGCACGGCTGCGGCCGAGCTGCGCGCCCGACCTGACCAGGTGACCGCAGCTCCTGGTCGGGTCAGGTCACCAGCCACCACCTCAGCCCCGAGCCGCGCGGTGGTAACTCTACCGACCCGTCCAAGCCGACCGTGGCGGCTGTCCTCCCGGCTGCCGCCTCTGCCGCCCGTGTACCGTAACCTGTGCCGTCGACAGGGGGCCAGCTCCCTCTCCCAGCTGCCGACTCCACTGCGCAGCGTGTGCCGCGACTACTGGCGGAGAAGGGCCGCGCGGCGCACCAACCGTCCGACACAGCCGCTACCGCTGCCGTCCGCCGGGGAGAAGTATGTCGGCCCGGCGCCGCTGACGGCACGCCGGCGGCGTCATCGCGCGCCGCCGCCGGCGATGGCGGCCGGACCTCCGCCGCCATCCGATGACGCTCGCTTCTACCGGCCGTACTGGCCGTACAAGAGAAACGGGCGCCGCTACTACTAGGACCGTGTGCCGGTTACCTGCAGAAAAGTACAAGTCCACAACTGTCGACCATTCATGGCCAATTTACTCGTAGTGAAAATGTGCCTCGTTGTGGGAACGCGTGTCCGTGAGCTAATTTCATGGACAGTTGGTTGGCGCGTGCCAGTTTTGCCATCCCTACACGTGTTTGAAGCTACCCATGTCATAATTGTGGTGGGATCACTCATACTTTGACATTCGTAATTCGCTCATTTACTCATGCCGGTGACCTGATTTGTTGTTGTGTATTACTTTCGTCGGTAGAAGCATGTAGATGGTCGGTGTGTCAGACAGTGAAAATCGAAGCGGAATACATCTTACTACATAACCTCATTATTGCATTTAATTAACTCAATTAACTCACCTGGTTAAACCAAATAACTACTTAAGCAGAAAGATAGAAAAATACCATAGCACCCACATACCATACCATACCATACCATACCATACCATAGCTCCACGGGCCCAAGACTTCTTTTCTTTATTCGCTGACAATGGCTCAGCCACATCATTCACTTTCAGGCCAGTCACTTCTCAAAGAACACATTCATCCGCACTGTTTACACAGACATCTGTCGGCGGTGGATGGATCTCTGGCGTTAGATCACCACGCCGCAGCATCTATCGAGGGACGCGGCGCCCCGTCCGCCGGTTCACTGATACGACTCTGGTCGTGTTTACCAGCGGTGACCGTGTTTGCCAGATAGTAGGGGTCCACAGGGAGGTCACGCCACTCGCTCAGCAGTCAGCACTGGTGATGAGCCGAGCGAAAAGAGAACCTATCTCTGAGACACCACTGATTCAGCTACTGAACTGAGTCGTCTATCGGACATGAAGTCGGCTGACGTGGTCTTCCGGGGCTCCCGAAGTCGCTGGTGATTCACTCAAGGCTATAGAACTCCAGGTAAGGACACCAGCCGTTTGACCTTGAACGCCGCCGGCCGGCCGATGACGTCATTGGAGGCAAGCCGGCTCTGCGGACACACAAGGCGAATGCATAACGGAGGGGCGTTGGAACGTTGCGGGAGCCGGGGAGATATTATAATGTGGTTGCATACCACCATTGTTATGTTGATTGATCTACAGACTGCATTCTTTTAAACCTCGATGCATCCTAGGCCTGGATGGTGCGTACATTCGTGGAACGATCACCCCGTTCGACGTCCGTGGTCGAAGATGTCTATGTATTAAAGACACTAAGGCCGCGTTCGATGTCTCCTCGGACGAAGAACATTCTACGCAGAATATTCTATTTTGCGTTCGATGAAGCACACAGTCGGACGACAGGACCGGCCATTTTGTGCGCCACTTACACAATGTGCGTCAGTTTCGAAATAGGTCCAATGGTCAATAAAGTTTACGCTTCCATAGACACCGCGCACAAATGTAAACAACTTCTATAAACAGCTGCTGCGCCGCTTTCGAAATACGCGCCATCACTGCCGCTCTGCCCGCCGTAGTACGCTCAAAAGATTCTGCGCGGACGGCAAAGATTCTACGTGACGTCACGTAGAATCTTCGTCGTCCGTGTGACATCGAACGCCATTTCGGGCCCGGACGGCATAGAATCTTTGCCGTCCGGGAGACATCGAACGCCGCCTAAGACGGGTGCAATAACGGCGACCCGATCTCGTCTCTGGCGAATCTAGAGGGGTCGTAAGAATCTAGGCCGAATCTTACCGTCTATTTTTAGGGAAACGGGGTGGGTGAATTGACAACCGATGGTTGAGAGATAATGAGAAGGGATCCCGTCGTCGATTGTTGTTTGACAGACAACACATGTTGTACTGGGCGTATAGCCATCAGAGGTAATGCCTGAACGTAGGCAAGCATAATTGGTCTGTCATATTGTTTAATAAACAACATTTCCTCAGAAAAGTTGTGAAGTTTTCTTTTATTCTCGAAAAGCGATTTCGGGCGCTGCCATGGTTGTGGGGTTAAACATTTGCCCCAAATGCCTTCCCCTGGATCCGCCAGTGGGTTGCCCCACCCTGAGCTTGACTAAAAACGTCTTCAAACCCCACCAGAAACCGATGGTAAGGTGAATCTAAATCCAATAATTCATCTCTGCCCGCCTAAATATACTACACATTGTACGGCACCCAGCCCTGTCGGAGCTTTGAGCCGATCGTGACATTTTCGGCTTTCCCCATCCCAAGCTCGATTAGAAACGTTCTCCTTCCCCACCCGATTGCTGATGTCAATTCAAATTCAATACCTCATCTCTGTCTGCCCGACCATAACCCATTCATTGCACACCGTTCAGGCTTCAGCGCCCGACCCCGCCAGAAGTGTCCTAGCGCGCTTAGCAGTTGCCTCCAGCCGCGTCATCGCGAGGCCCCGCGCGGCCCATAACTGAATACATTGCGCGAATAGCCGTGTCGCCCCCCTGGATTCACTGTGGACCCCCTGGCCCGGGATTAGGAGCAGGGATGACACGCTGCGGGACGGATGGCCTCTGAGGCTGGGGACGAACCAGTGAGATAGTCGCGTGCTGTGATGTCTGGACGTCAGACGGTTTGTTGAGCGCGATGTCGCTCAGTTTGGCAGCGCCACAGCTGTAGATTATGAAATTAAGCCAATAAGGCAGTGTGCCCTATAATTTGCCTACAAAATGGAGCGGCGTTTCTTTCTTACCAATGCCCACTCATCGTCGAAGCCACCTTTGCTATTTTGGATGAAATGGGCTAAATCTCCCTCAAATTGCTGTCAATGCTTGTGTTGTAGGTGAGGTAGAGTGAACCACACAACAATATAAAAAAACACAACCACAAAATTCCATGGACGTGACCCTTGATTAAGTGGATATTTTAAACTCATTTCATTTTCCAGTCAGGTCAGGTCACAACGCCAAAGCATCATAGGCGAATCTCTATCAGTTCTTATCGGTCTTATCGGTTGCAGCTCGCAACGCCATCAATGCCAAACATATACCATTTGTCTGCAGAGCAACAAAACGTAACTGAGCCAGATCGCAGCTTCCAGTTGCTTGCATTTTGCGTATACACTGTAAACCAAATCTACAAGTTGGCTCCTTGTTACAAGTTTGGTTCCAATTCGCATAGGCGTCACCTTGTCGATACCTTGTCGATTCACCAACCCCAGGCTTGTTGGCCAACAAACTAACAGTTTGTCTACAAGTTTGGTTCCAATTCGCATAGGCGTCACCTTGTCGATACCTTGTCGATTCACCAACCCCAGACTTGTTGGCGAACAAACTAACAGTTTGTCTACAAGTTTGGTTCCAATTCGCATAGGCGTCACCTTGTTGAGTACTAGTCTGGGCCTTGTGGACCTACCAACTTCTGGATAGGCATATTCGTTTCCTTGTCGGTTCACCAACCCTTGGTTTGTTGATGAACTAGCCTTTGACTGGGCATTGCTAGCTTACAAATTGTCAACAAGTAAGTGTACTAACGCTCTGTTCGAACTTGTCAACAATCGCTTTGTTTGCGTTTAAGAACTTACGATTCGCGTTCGTTTTCAATTGCCACGATACTGATTCAGGAAATATTTTCTAAACGGACAGGTTATTTTTTGGCTGGAAGTGGTGCACAAAACCATGACTGGCATCAGTTATTGCTTAAAGGCTTGCGCTGACAAGAAACGAAATACTGATGGGTTATATAATCAATGAATGCATACACCACATCCATTCAAAAGTTTCTGGAATCATTAGTATTTAATACGGTCACGTAATTAATACTATTGACTGGAGACAATTCCGAGTGCATATTTTCGAATGGATGTGGTAAATGCATGAGGTAGGTATACCCAGTAGGTATACCTATCATGCACCGTCAGCATATAAGTCTTTGAAGCAAGAACTGCTGCGTATGTGGAAGAACATGGTTTTGTGCACCGCATCAAGCCAGAAGTATAACATGCCCGTATGACGAATATTTCCTGAACATTGACCATAGCAATCATGGCAGTTGCACCATCACCCAGATAATTCGAATAAATCATGATCGCCAACCAGATTAGCTTTTACAGCCCGTATATGTCCATCACTTAAGTTAAAAATACAAAGAGTTGAATTAAAGGCAAATAAATGTATTTATATATAAAAAACACCGACCGCAAAACATCTGCTCACCTGTGCATGCACACTGTAGGGGTACCCATTTTTGGGTCAATTTTCCAAATTTTAGGTGGGGGTGGATTTTCCCATTATTTGGTCTATTCTGATTCCATCTGTGCCAAAAATAGCGAAATCAAACGATTTCTAGGGGTCGCGAATTCAAAATGAAAATGCCAATTTTAGCGAAAAATTGACCAAAATAATGTTATTTTATTTTGGAACAAGGTTGCCATGCGAACAGGTTGGAGTCAATTTTCCCATTATTTGGTCTATTCTGATTCCATCTGTGCCAAATATAACGAAACCAAACGATTTCTAGGGGTCACGAATTCAAAATGAAAATGTTAATTTTAGCGGAAAATCGACCAAATTAGCAATATTTTATGTTGGAACAAGGTTACCATGTCAACAGTTTGGGGTTGATGTTATTGCATTTTTTTGCTCCGTTCTGGATCTAGCAGTGACAGAAATAACGATATCAGACTACTTTTAGGGGTTGCGAGGTTGCATTGGAAGTTTTAATTTTACTTGGAAAAATGACTTCATTTTAACGACTATAAATATGCAAAGCCAATGTGTTGCAGTGGTATTGATGACTGTTGGACACCGTTCAACACTACTTCAGTTGTATATTTGACGTGCAGCGGTAAAAGAGCACCAAATATATCTACAAAGACATAAAAACAGCACTAAGCTATGCTGGTATGCATGACCTTTTCCAATTCGCTAGACGACCTCCCCGAGTCCCGGAGTTGCAGAGACGGCAGAGGGAGGGGCGCAAGCTTTACACCACCGCGCCTTTGGGTGACCGCTGTGCTTGAGTGTAGCTTTGCCCCTCCCCCACAAACACCCACAACCACACACAGAATGCGATTGTGCATATGGAAAGACAGCTGGCAGAGAACATCACAGGAGGAGAGGAACAATGAACTTCATCCTCACCCCATTATGAAAGCAATATGTTTGCAATCTTGCTGATGACGGACAGCACTGGCCTGGCCGAACGCGTGCACGACTGCTCGTGGCTCCAGTTCTGGGCATGTGCCACTACAAGCAGCTGTAGTAGTGCCTGGTGATGGCCGCTGCCAGCAGCATCCTTGCAAGAAATAGTAACGGATCTTACGCTGCACTCACAAGTCACAGGCCCAGTCCAAACCCTCAGATGGTGCTGAACTGAAGTCGAATGGCATTGCCTAAAGCTGAGAATCAGGAAGGTACCAAGTCTAAACGACTCAGCCAACTCCGAGGCAGAACCGTTTACTGACTCTTGGCATTGCCTGGGGGCCGACACAGTGGGTGGGCCACGGACCTTATGGTGGCGGACCTGATTCTCCTCCTCTTCAGCCTTTGCACGCACACTCCTCTATATGATGCGTCCTGGTGCCACCATACGGCCCATTCAGGATGAAAATCTTCTGCTACATTATAGGTTCTTCAGATTCAGACGCTAATTACCTGAGATCACAAGTGATCTGTGCCAGAAGCTGTGAAAGTTCTTCGTCACATGCCTATCAGCCGTGCACGTATCAGCGCATGGCTAGTCCCCCGTGTCGAATAATTAATATGAACTCGTAAATGATCGGATTGTATCGGAAACTCTTACATGAACGGTGTGTATCTGTCCCCACTGAAGAAATGAAATGGTACATGGTTGGTGGGCATGGATAGAATCGACTCTTTGGAGTTTCTGTTTTTGGATCAGAAGTTGAATTTTTGGTATAGAACACCCATACCTAGGTATTTATCCTACCCTGTCTAAAGGTGTATTACATCGTAGCCGTGAGCGAACGCGACGGCGTTTCTTGTGGAAGTATACGGTCGAAATGGTTTGATCGTTTTTGAATTACATGGTTTGAAATACATTCGGAGCCATGATCTGCCAGATGAATCCTGAGCTAATTTGCACAAACTTGAATTGTATAATGGACACAAAGAGCCTGTCATGAACTGAGATATGGCAACTGAAACTTCACATTTTAGTTTGACCTCAAAGGTCATCAAAGGTCACTAATGCAACACAAAAAGAAAATATCAAAAATGATTGCACGCTGACCAGAATGATACCAGCAACAGGAGCAAGACATCCCGGCGCTTTTCACCAAATGTTACAATATCGACATTGTAATGATCGCTAGTAAAGCATTGAACCGTAACCACGTGATGGAGCACATCAATCTGGATGAAAAGGGAGCGTTCAATGACCCCTCTACCCGACTCTCGAAACAAAAAGTTTGCCTTCGTTGCGATTTACTATCAGCGTAAAATAAGCATATTTCTAGGTAAATACGCAAATTTCAATCCCAATTCGCGACCCCTAAACCACCTTTGATTTCAATATTTTTGGCACCATTGGAATCAGGAGCCGCGAAATAATGGGAAAAAACACCCCCACCCACAAATTTCCAAAATCGGGAAAAATGGGTACCCCTAATGCACAGGTCTGGCCCACTTACATTGCGCGCGCAGGGGAAGGGAGGCGTCTCGAACGCGAGTATGGCACGATTAGTGCGTCCCGCAGGCCAGAGGGGGCCTCACTCACAGCACGAACACCACAGTTCACAGATTTCACTTTTTACTGCACAAATGCTGGAACAGCCCTCGTCGCTGCTCCAGGCTGCACGGCGGCCGCGCGACAACTGCTGGTTTGAAACAAGATACCTATAAGAAACAGGTAGATCCGATGTTTGAAAGTAAAGCCCCAGTCACAAATTTGACGCACCTATGACATTTCCTGACACCCACGTGACTATTGTATTAACTTTTTTGTTTTGCGATGTTTTGACCTTATTTAAAGTACTGAAAGCTCAAAATGTATGGTTAATCTTGTTTAAAGCAGCATATTAATAATTATGTTTGTAAATTATCGATAAGCTGCCTATAGCAGGTCAAGTGATTGCTACCAGATTATGTGCTCAGAAAGCATCTTTTCAACTTCGATTTTGAACAATTTTTACCTCCTTTGAGGCCAAATGATGGACGGTTTGAGGCACACGATGAAATGCTGAATCTATTGATGCCAAAATTTGTTCGTTTTTTGCATTTTTAGACTATTATATCCTGGCTCAAACTTTGACCAGTTTGTGTGTAAACCCTATGGTGAAGGGAAAACTTCACGCCCAGCAGGCGTCATTACAGTGCTGCCAAATCGTGTTTGGTGGGGGTCGGTTTGAAACCGCCGCCGCCGCCGGGGCCAACGGCGGGCGGCGACCGCTGATTGGTCCGCCAAGTCTGACGTCATAGGCGCAGCTGACCATGTGTACCGACCGGTGCCATCAGCTAGATCGCCTCCGAGAGCCCATACTCTGAAATTTTTCCGAACATCGATGGGTAACCGCAGGTTGTTTGAAAAGACAAACACTATTCGTTAGAATTGTGTTTTTCTATTGAAAAACAACCGGAGCGGTCGTTCTCCGGGCTATGTTTTGCAAGTCTGGCCGCGAATCAGTACAACTTGGTCGCAGCCTAGACGAATCGCTCAATCTACGTAAAAAGTTCAGGGTATGGGCTCTCGGGGGCGATCTACCTGATGGCATTAGTCGCTACTCGCTTAAAATCTCGTGTAACCGCAGGTTGTTTGAAAAGACAAACACTATACAACTTGGTCGCAGCCTAGACGAATCGCTCAATCTACGTAAAAAGTTCAGGGTATGGGCTCTCGGGGGCGATCTACCTGATGGCATTAGTCGCTACTCGCTTAAAATCTCGTGTAACCGCAGGTTGTTTGAAAAGACAAACACTATTCGTTAGAATTGTGTTTTTCTATTGAAAAACAACCGGAGCGGTCCTTCTCCGGGCTATGTTTTGCATGTCTGGCCGCGAATTGGGGCAACTTGGGTCAGGCCTAAACTTGTGGCTCGATTTTCTTAAAAATTTCAGTGTATGGGCTCCCGCAGGCGATCTACCTGTTGGCACCGGTCGCTACTCGCTTAAAACCTCGTGGCACGTGGCACGTGCGATTCCATTTTCCCCATGTTAAGTCAACGGGGTTTTGGACACTTTTTGCGCGATCGGGAATAGCGGAAAAACGAGCCAAGGAAGAGGTGGTTTTCTTCCCAGCATTTTATGGCAAACACGTTTGGGTACACGCTGGTGTGCGCCGTATACCCCTCAGAACTTCGTAACGTGTCTTTGCACGAGGTCAAAGTTGAATTTTTTTCGCTCCCCATGTTAAGTCAATGGGCGTTTTTGCAGAGACTTTTTCATTCGCTCATTGTACAAAATTATATGATAACCGCAGGTTGTTTGAAAAGACAAACACTATTCGTTAGAATTGTGTTTTTCTAGTTTTTGCTGCGTTTACAAAGGTGCTTGCTCAAACAACCTGCGGTCCCGCGATGCAGAGCCCAGCATCGCAGATGCTGGTAACCGCAGGTTGTTTGAAAAGACAAACACTATTCGTTAGAATTGTGTTTTTCTATTGAAAAACAACCGGAGCGGTCCTTCTCCGGGCTATGTTTTGCATGTCTGGCCGCGAATTGGGGCAACTTGGGTCAGGCCTAAACTTGTGGCTCGATTTTCTTAAAAATTTCAGTGTATGGGCTCCCGCAGGCGATCTACCTGTTGGCACCGGTCGCTACTCGCTTAAAACCTCGTGGCACGTGGCACGTGCGATTCCATTTTCCCCATGTTAAGTCAACGGGGTTTTGGACACTTTTTGCGCGATCGGGAATAGCGGAAAAACGAGCCAAGGAAGAGGTGGTTTTCTTCCCAGCATTTTATGGCAAACACGTTTGGGTACACGCTGGTGTGCGCCGTATACCCCTCAGAACTTCGTAACGTGTCTTTGCACGAGGTCAAAGTTGAATTTTTTTCGCTCCCCATGTTAAGTCAATGGGCGTTTTTGCAGAGACTTTTTCATTCGCTCATTGTACAAAATTATATGATACGATTTTGTTTAAACTTCCAGGACTTGTTGAGAAAAGACCATAGAACATGTTGTTATGCTTCTTTAAGCTGTGCAAATTCGTTTGTTCTTTTTAGGCTCGTTTAAAAATGAAAAATTTTAACATGGAAAGTCAATGGGAGCGTCTTTGCTGCTTAATAACTTTTTACAGTTGAGATATATTTATGTGAAAAGTTGATAGGTTATACAACTTTTGATGCTCTTTCCAATGATATATACAACTTTATTGCACGTGGTGCCGTTTTTGAGAAATATAGTAAAAAAGCACGACATTACCGAGATTTGAGCTCAGACCTATATCGTTACGGTGTCAGGCGGACACGAGGACAGGTGGCGCCGCCGCCGCCCGCATAGCGGCGGGAATGTGAACTAACCTGTTTACCATCTATGGTATGGTACCATCGGGGGACCGGCCGCCGTCGGCACCATTTCGGGACTTTGCATCGCAATAAAAGGCTTATTTACAATTGAAAATGGACTAGCGAGAGTCGTTATGGAATCAGAATTTGATGCTCTACAAAACTAGGCTATTTTCATTGTGATGGCATCACAGACTACACCGCTAAACCCAATAAAGCAGATTTATGTCGCGTAACCGCAGGTTGTTTGAAAAGACAAACACTATTCGTTAGAATTGTGTTTTTCTATTGAAAAACAACCGGAGCGGTCCTTCTCCGGGCTATGTTTTGCAAGTCTGGCCGCGAATTGGGGCAACTTGGTCGCAGCCTACAGTTTTGCGTCTAGGATCGTAAAAACTTCAGGATATAGACTTTTGCAGGTGATCTACCTGATGGTACCGGTCGCTACTCGCAACAAAAATCATTGCGCGTGCCACGTGCAATTGCATTTTCCCCATGTTAAGTCAACGGGGGTTTGGACACTTTTTGCGCGATCGCCAATGGCGGGAAAACGAGCCAAGAAGGAGGTGGTTTTCTTCCCAGCATTTTATGGCAAACACGTTCTGGTACACGCCAGTGTGCGCCGTATACCCGTCAGAATTCGTTAACTTGAGTTGCACGAGTTTGAAGTTGAACTTTTTTCGCTCCCCATGTTAAGTCAATGGGCGTTTTTGCAGAGGCATTTTCATTCGCTCATTGTACAAAATTGTATGATACGATTTTGCTTTAACTTTCAGGACTTGTTGAGAAAAGACCATAGAACATGTTGTTATGCTTCGTTAAGCTGTCAGAATTCGTTTGCTCTTTTGAAGCTCGTTTAAAAATGAAAAAAATTAACATGGAAAGTCAATGGGAGCGTCTTTGCTGCTTTAAAGCTTTTTACGTTAAAGATATGTTTAAGTCAAAAGTTGATATTTTATACAACTTTTGGTGCTCTTTCCAATGATATATACAACTTTATTGCACGTGGTGCCGTTTTTGAGAAATATAGTAAAAAAGCACGACATTACCGAGATTTGAGCTCAGACCTATGTCGTTACGGTGTCAGGCGGACACGAGGACAGGTGGCGCCGCCGCCGCCCGCATAGCGGCGGGAATGTGAACTAACCTGTTTACCATCTATGGTATGGTACCATCGGGGGACCGGCCGCCGTCGGCACCATTTCGGGACTTTGCATTGCAATAAAAGGCTTATTTACAATTGAAAATGGACTAGCGAGAGTCGTTATGGAATCAGAATTTGATGCTCTACAAAACTAGGCTATTTTCATTGTGATGGCATCACAGACTACACCGCTAACCCCAATAAAGCAGATTTATGTCGCGTCATCGATGATTACATATGTTTCTTTGATATATATGTAGTCGGGTCTTTCAGCTGCGTCCCTCCCCTCCCTCGCCGCGCCGGCGGGTCGGCCATCCGCGGCTTGCCGCCCGCCGGCTGCTGGCCGGTCAGCTGGTGGCCCGCGGCTGTCGGTGCAGTGCGGGATGCCTACTTGCGGGGGGCCGTCGTGGCGGCGGCCCGGGTGGACTGGGCGAGCAGTGAGTTGGGGAGCGCTGCGCTGTCGGTGCTCTAGTTTGTATTGCGTTCGCATGATACGGCTTGAGCCAATACAGAGTGAACTGATTGAGCTGAGCAAGTCTTTATATACATTGAAAAGTAAAGCACTTTTTACTGCATCTACGGTGAGATGCTAGATAAAATTTATGGTCTACCTAATGGTACCCATTACTTAACAATTAAGTGAATCATTTCGTCGCTAAACTCTCGTAAATTCGTATGTCCGCCTCACTATGGAGTTTGGACCGTAACGTATGGCCTTTGCTCAGACAGTATACGAACAGGTGTACAACTCTCTAAAGAGAGCTTAAAACAACATAACCGCAGGTTGTTTGAAAAGACAAACACTATTCGTTAGAATTGTGTTTTTCTATTGAAAAACAACCGGAGCAGTCGTTCATCGGGCTATGTTTTGCATGTCTGGCCGCGGATTGGGGCACCTTGCTACCTGCCCAAACTACTGCAACGATTTTCGTAAAAATTTCAGAGCATGGGCTCGCGGAGGCGATCTAGCTGCTGGTACCGGTCGCTACTCGCTCAGAATTCTTTTGCGCGTGGCACGTGCGTTTCCATTTTCCCCATGTTAAGTCAATGGGGGTTTGGGGCACTTTTTGCGCCATCGGGAATGGCGGAAAAACGAGCCAAGAAAGGGGTGGTTTTCATCCCAGCATTTTATGGGAAACAAGTTCCGGTACACGCCAGTGTGCGCCGTATACCCGTCAGAATCTCGGAAAGTTTCCTTGCACGAGGTCAAAGTTGGAATTATGCTGTGTTCCATGTTAAGTGAATGGACAATTTTGCAGAGCTATTTTCATTCGCGCACTGTACAAAATTATGTGTCACGATTTCGTCCAAACATTCGAGAGTTGTTGAGGAAGGAACATAGTATATGCTGTTGTGCTTCGTTAAGCTGTGCAAAATCGTTTTTTCTTTTAAAGCTTGTTTAAAAATGACAATTTTTAACATGGAAAGTCAATGAGAGTGTCTTTGTTGCTTAATGACTTTTTACGTTTCAGATATATTAAAGAGAAAAGTTAATATAATATACAACTTTTGATGCTCTTCCCAACGACGTATAGAACGTCACTGCACAATGTGTTGTTTTCAAGAAAAGTTGTAAAAAAAGCAGGGCTCGACTGTGACTTGAACCCAACCACATTAGAGTATACGAACAGGTGACGGGGATACCTCCCGTGTGCGGACGCGACACTGATAATTGCTAAATATTAGCAGTCGGCCGTTGCGGGGGAGCCTTTGCAAAGGTTATAGCTCCACAACTGCTTGACCGATTCACTCGCGGTCTTTTGTGTGGGATAGCTTCTTCCTTTCTCCCACGTAGTGCGCTACTCTCGATGCGTATGGGTGACCCCTAATGCACGTGCCACGTGGAAAACGAAGAGGCGTCGGTTTGGTAACAAGTCTAATTGCTCTGTATTTAGTTTGCCGATTGCGCTGATACTTGGGATGGATGTAGGCAACCGCCGGGCAATGCATTTCCATGTGTCACGGTTCGGGTGCAGCTGCACGTGCGCACGGGCAGGGTGACGATTCCAGATCTCGAGAACGGCTGGGCCGATTGTGATCAAAGTTGGCACACCGTTAGGGATCGGCGAGTAGGGTGCCGTGCACAAGTCAGATGGGACCCATTTGGCACGTGCGCACGTGCAGGCTGACGCTTCCAGATCTCAAGAACGGCTGGGCCGACTGTGCTCAAATTTGGCAAAGCGCTTGATACCGATCAGTAGGGCGCCGTGCACCAGTCATTTAGTATGTATTTCCATGCGCCACGATTGGGGTGCAACTGCACGTGCGCACGTGCAGGGCGACGCTTCGAGATCTCGAGAACGGGCGGGCCTATTGTGCTCAGATTTGGCACACCGCTAGAGACCGGCGAATAGAGTGCCGTGCACAAGTCAATTGGGACCCAGGTTGCACGTGCGCACGTGCAGGGTGTCGCTTCCAGATCTCGAAAACGGCCGATTCGATTGCACTCAAATTTGGCACACCGCAAGAGACCGGTTAGTAGAGTGCAGTGCACGTCAGTTCGTAGCACACCCGCTCCGGTCGGCACGTGCAAGGCTCATCCTCTCGTTTGGCGGCGGGCGTTTTTGCGGCGTTACAGAGGTGCTTGCTCAAACAACCTGCGGTCCCGCGATGCGGAGCCCAGCATCGCAGATGCTGGTAACCGCAGGTTGTTTGAAAAGACAAACACTATTCGTTAGAATTGTGTTTTTCTATTGAAAAACAACCGGAGCGGTCCTTCTCCGGGCTATGTTTTGCATAACCGCAGGTTGTTTGAAAAGACAAACTCAGATTTGGCACACCGCTAGAGACCGGCGAATAGAGTGCCGTGCACAAGTCAATTGGGACCCAGGTTGCACGTGCGCACGTGCAGGGTGTCGCTTCCAGATCTCGAAAACGGCCGATTCGATTGCACTCAAATTTGGCACACCGCAAGAGACCGGTTAGTAGAGTGCAGTGCACGTCAGTTCGTAGCACACCCGCTCCGGTCGGCACGTGCAAGGCTCATCCTCTCGTTTGGCGGCGGGCGTTTTTGCGGCGTTACAGAGGTGCTTGCTCAAACAACCTGCGGTCCCGCGATGCGGAGCCCAGCATCGCAGATGCTGGTAACCGCAGGTTGTTTGAAAAGACAAACACTATTCGTTAGAATTGTGTTTTTCTATTGAAAAACAACCGGAGCGGTCCTTCTCCGGGCTATGTTTTGCATAACCGCAGGTTGTTTGAAAAGACAAACACTATTCGTTAGAATTGTGTTTTTCTATTGAAAAACAACCGGAGCGGTCCTTCTCCGGGCTATGTTTTGCATGTCTGGCCGCGAATTGGGGCAACTTGGGTCAGGCCTAAACTTGTGGCTCGATTTTCTTAAAAATTTCAGTGTATGGGCTCCCGCAGGCGATCTACCTGTTGGCACCGGTCGCTACTCGCTTAAAACCTCGTGGCACGTGGCACGTGCGATTCCATTTTCCCCATGTTAAGTCAACGGGGTTTTGGACACTTTTTGCGCGATCGGGAATAGCGGAAAAACGAGCCAAGGAAGAGGTGGTTTTCTTCCCAGCATTTTATGGCAAACACGTTTGGGTACACGCTGGTGTGCGCCGTATACCCCTCAGAACTTCGTAACGTGTCTTTGCACGAGGTCAAAGTTGAACTTTTTTCGCTCCCCATGTTAAGTCAATGGGCGTTTTTGCAGAGACTTTTTCATTCGCTCATTGTACAAAATTATATGATACGATTTTGTTTAAACTTTCAGGACTTGTTGAGAAAAGACCATAGAACATGTTGTTATGCTTCTTTAAGCTGTGCAAATTCGTTTGTTGTCTTTAGGCTTCTTTAAAAATGAAAAATTTTAACATGGAAAGTCAATGGGAGCGTCTTTGGTGCTTAATAACTTTGTACCTTGAAGACATATTCAAGTGAAAAGTTGATATTTTATACAACTTTTGATGCTCTTTCCAATGATATATACAACTTTATTGCACGTGGTGCCGTTTTTGAGAAATATAGTAAAAAAGCACGACATTACCGAGATTTGAGCTCAGACCTATATCGTTACGGTGTCAGGCGGACACGAGGACAGGTGGCGCCGCCGCCGCCCGCATAGCGGCGGGAATGTGAACTAACCTGTTTACCATCTATGGTATGGTACCATCGGGGGACCGGCCGCCGTCGGCACCATTTCGGGACTTTGCATCGCAATAAAAGGCTTATTTACAATTGAAAATGGACTAGCGAGAGTCGTTATGGAATCAGAATTTGATGCTGTACAAAACTAGGCGCCTATTTTCATTGTGATGGCATCACAGACTACACCGCTAACCCCAATAAAGCAGATTTATGTCGCGTCATCGATGATTACATATAATGTTTCTTTGATATATATGTAGTCGGGTCTTTCAGCTGCGTTCCTCCCCTCCCTCGCCGCGCCGGCGGGTCGGCCATCCGCGCCCTGCCGCCCGCCGGCTGCTGGCCGGTCAGCTGGCCGGTCAGCTGGTCGCCCGCGGCTGTCGGTGCAGTGCGGGATGCCTACTTGCGGGGGGCCGTCGTGGCGGCGGCCCGGGTGGACTGGGCGAGCAGTGAGTTGGGGAGCGCTGCGCTGTCGGTGCTCTAGTTTGCATTGCGTTCGCATGATACGGCTTGAGCCAATACAGAGTGAACTGATTGAGCTGAGCAAGTCTTTATATACATTGAAAAGTAAAGCACTTTTTACTGCATCTACGGTGAGATGCTAGATAAAATTTATGGTCTACCTAATGGTACCCATTACTTAACAATTAAGTGAATCATTTCGTCGCTAAACTCTCGTAAATTCGTATGTCCGCCTCACTATGGAGTTTGGACCGTAACGTATGGTCTTTGCTCAGACAGTATACGAACAGGTGACGGGGATACCTCCCATAGAAGGATGCGACACGATTTTACTGCTAAATAGCGGCCGGCCGCCGTGGGGACGTTTTTGTACGACTTATATCTCGGCAACCACTGGGCTGATACACGTGCGGTTTTTTGTGTTGGGTAGCTTTTTTCCTTCTTTCACATAGTGTGCTACTCTCGATGCATATGGGTGACCCCTAACGCACGTTCCACGTGCAAAGCCAAGAGGTGCCTGTTTTGTAATAAGTGCAATAGCTCGCGGTAATTACTGGGCCGATTGCGCTAAAACTTGGCATGGAGGTAGACACATTCCAGGCGATGCATTTCCACGTGTCTTGGTAGGGGTGCAACTGCACGTGCGCACGGGCAGGGTGACGCTTCCAGATGTCGAGAACGGCTGGGCCGATTGTGATCAAACTTGGCACACCGCTAGAGGCTGGTAAGTAGGGTGCCGTGCACAAGTCAGATGGGACCCGCTATGCACGTGCGCACGTGCAGGCTGACGCTTCCAGATCTCAAGAACGGCTGGGCCGACTCTGCTGAAATTTGGCATACCGCTAGAGACTGGTTAGTAGGGTGCCGTGCACAAGTCAGTTAGTATGTATTTTCATGTGCCACGGTTGGGGTGCAGTTGCACCAGCGCACGTGTAGGGGTCGCTTCCAGATCTTGAAATTGACGGGGCTGATTGAGCTCCAATTTGGTACACCGCTAGAAACCGGCGAATAGAGTGCCGTGCACAAGTCAATTGGGGCCTAGGCTGCACGTGCGCACGTGCAGGGTGTCGCTTCCAGATCTCGAAAACGGCCGGGTCGATTGCACTCAAATTTGGCACACCGCTATAGACCGACGAATAGGGTGCCGTGCACGTCAGTCCGTAGCACACCGACTGCGGTCTGCACGTGCAAGGCTCATCCTCTCGTTTGGTGGCGGGCGTTTTTGCTGCGTTTACAAAGGTGCTTGCTCAAACAACCTGCGGTCCCGCGATGCGGAGCCCGGCATCGCAGATGCCGGTAACCGCAGGTTGTTTGAAAAGACAAACACTATTCGTTAGAATTGTGTTTTTCTATTGAAAAACAACCGGAGCGGTCCTTCTCCGGGCTATGTTTTGCATGTCTGGCCGCGAATTGGGGCAACTTGGGTCAGGCCTAAACTTGTGGCTCGATTTTCTTAAAAATTTCAGTGTATGGGCTCCCGCAGGCGATCTACCTGTTGGCACCGGTCGCTACTCGCTTAAAACCTCGTGGCACGTGGCACGTGCGATTCCATTTTCCCCATGTTAAGTCAACGGGGTTTTGGACACTTTTTGCGCGATCGGGAATAGCGGAAAAACGAGCCAAGGAAGAGGTGGTTTTCTTCCCAGCATTTTATGGCAAACACGTTTGGGTACACGCTAGTGTGCGCCGTATACCCCTCAGAACTTCGTAACGTGACTTTGCACGAGGTCAAAGTTGAACTTTTTTCGCTCCCCATGTTAAGTCAATGGGCATTTTTGCAGAGACTTTTTCATTCGCTCATTGTACAAAATTATATGATACGATTTTGTTTAAACTTCCAGGACTTGTTGAGAAAAGACCATAGAACATGTTGTTATGCTTCTTTAAGCTGTGCAAATTCGTTTGTTCTTTTTAGGCTCGTTTAAAAATGAAAAATTTTAACATGGAAAGTCAATGGGAGCGTCTTTGCTGCTTAATAACTTTTTACAGTTGAGATATATTTATGTGAAAAGTTGATAGGTTATACAACTTTTGATGCTCTTTCCAATGATATATACAACTTTATTGCACGTGGTGCCGTTTTTGAGAAATATAGTAAAAAAGCACGACATTACCGAGATTTGAGCTCAGACCTATATCGTTACGGTGTCAGGCGGACACGAGGACAGGTGGCGCCGCCGCCGCCCGCATAGCGGCGGGAATGTGAACTAACCTGTTTACCATCTATGGTATGGTACCATCGGGGGACCGGCCGCCGTCGGCACCATTTCGGGACTTTGCATCGCAATAAAAGGCTTATTTACAATTGAAAATGGACTAGCGAGAGTCGTTATGGAATCAGAATTTGATGCTCTACAAAACTAGGCTATTTTCATTGTGATGGCATCACAGACTACACCGCTAAACCCAATAAAGCAGATTTATGTCGCGTCATCGATGATTACATATAATGTATCATTCTTTGATATATATGTAGTCGGGTCTTTCAGCTGCGTCCCTCCCCTCCCTCGCCGCGCCGGCGGGTCGGCCATCCGTGGCTTGCCGCCCGCCGGCTGCTGGCCGGTCAGCTGGCCGGTCAGCTGGTCGCCCGCGGCTGTCGGTGCAGTGCGGGATGCCTACTTGCGGGGGGGGGGGGGCCGTCGTGGCGGCGGCCCGGGTGGACTGGGCGAGCAGTGAGTTGGGGAGCGCTGCGCTGTCGGTGCTCTAGTTTGTATTGCGTTCGCATGATACGGCTTGAGCCAATACAGAGTGAACTGATTGAGCTGAGCAAGTCTTTACATACATTGAAAAGTAAAGCACTTTTTACTGCATCTACGGTGAGATGCTAGATAAAATTTATGGTCTACCTAATGGTACCCATTACTTAACAATTAAGTGAATCATTTCGTCGCTAAACTCTCGTAAATTCGTATGTCCGCCTCACTATGGAGTTTGGACCGTAACGTATGGCCTTTGCTCAGACAGTATACGAACAGGTGACGGGGATACCTCTAATAGAAGGATGCGACACGATTTTACTGCTAAATAGCGGCCGGCCGCCGTGGGGACGTTTTTGTACGACTTATATCTCGGCAACCACTGGGCTGATACACGTGCGGTTTTTTTGTGTGGGGTAGCTTTTTCCCTTCTTTCACATAGTGTGCTACTCTCGATGCATATGGGTGACCCCTAACGCACGTTCCACGTGCAAAGCCAAGAGGTGCCTGTTTTGTAATAAGCGCAATAGCTCGCGGTAATTACTGGGCCGATTGCGCTAAAACTTGGCATGGAGGTAGACACTTTCCAGGCGATGCATTTCCATGTGTCTTGGTAGGGGTGCAACTGCACGTGCGCACGTGCAGGGTGACGCTTCCAGATCTCGAGAACGGCTGGACCGATTGTGTTCAAATTTGGCATAACGCTTGATACCGATCAGTAGGTTGCAGTCATTTAGTATGTATTTCCATGTGCCACGATTGGGGTGCAACTGCACGTGCGCACGTGCAGGGTGACGCTTCCAGATCTCGAGAACGGCCGGGCCGATTGAGTTCAAATTTGGTACACCGCTAGAGACCGATTAGTAGGGTGCCGTGCGCAAGTCAGTTTGGACCCATCTTGCACGTGCGCACGTGCAGGGTGACGCTTCCAGATTTCAAGAACGGCTGGACCGATTGCACTCAAATTCGGCAAACATCTAGAGATCGATCAGTAGGGTGCCGTGCACAAGTCAGTTAGTATGTATTTCCATGTGTCACGGTTGAGATGCAACTGCACGTGCGCACGTGGAGGGGTCGTTTCAAGATCTTGAAAACGGCTGGGCCGATTGAGCTCGAATTTGGTACACCGCTAGGGACCGGCGAATAGGGTCCCATGCACAATGCAATTGGACACAGCTTGCACGTGCGCACGTGCAGGGTGACGCTTCCAGATCTCGAAAATGGCCGAGCCGATTACACTCAAATTTGGCACACCGCTATAGATCAGCGAGTAGGGTGCCGTGCACGTCAGTTTGTAACACACCGACTCCGGTCTGCACGTGCAAGGCTCATCCTCTCGTTTGGCGGCGGGCGTTTTTGCTGCGTTTACAAAGGTGCTTGCTCAAACAACCTGCGGTCCCGCGATGCGGAGCCCAGCATCGCAGATGCTGGTAACCGCAGGTTGTTTGAAAAGACAAACACTATTCGTTAGAATTGTGTTTTTCTATTGAAAAACAACCGGAGCGGTCCTTCTCCGGGCTATGTTTTGCAAGTCTGGCCGCGAATCGAGACAAGTTGAGCCTCTCCTAAACGAATCCCTCAATCTTCGTAAAAATTTCAGGGTATGGGCTCCCGCAGGCGATCTACCTGATGGCACCGGTCGCTACTCGCTTAAAACCTCGTGGCACGTGGCACGTGCGATTCCATTTTCCCCATGTTAAGTGAACGGGGTTTTGGACACTTTTTGCGCCATCGGGAATGGCGGAAAAACGAGCCAAGAAGGAGGTGGCTTTCTTCCCAGCATTTTATGGCAAACACGTTCCGGTACACGCCAGTGTGCGCGGTATACACGTCAGAACTTCGTAACGTGTCTTTGCACGAGGTCAAAGTTGAACTTTTTTCGCTCCCCATGTTAAGTCAATGGGCGTTTTTGCAGAGACATTTTCATTCGGTCATTGTACAAAATTATATGATACGATTTTGCTTAAACTTTCAGGACTTGTTGAGAAAAGACCATAGAACATGTTGTTATGCTTCTTTAAGCTGTCAGAATTCGTTTGTTCTTTTTAAGCTCGTTTAAAATTGAAAATTTTTAAGATGGAAAGTCAATGGGAGCGTCTTTGGTGCTTAATAACTTTGTACGTTGAAGATATATTTAAGTGAAAAGTTGATAGGATATACAACTTTTGATGC
This sequence comes from Amphibalanus amphitrite, assembly GCF_019059575.1. NCBI lineage: Eukaryota > Metazoa > Arthropoda > Thecostraca > Balanomorpha > Balanidae > Amphibalanus > Amphibalanus amphitrite. The sequence goes on along the minus strand of NW_024882627.1, from coordinate 54,795 downwards.
TCCTTCCAATGATATATAGAGCGTTATTGCACGTTGTGCCGTTTTTGAGAAATTTAGTAAAAAAGCACGCCATTACCGAGATTTGAGCTCACACCTATATATGGTCTTGCTCAGACAGTATACGAACAGGTGACGGGGATACCTCCCATTGAAGGATGCGATTTAATGCTAAATATTAGCGGCCGGCCTCCGTGGGGACGTTTTTGTACGACTTATATCTCCGCAAGCAGGGGACCGATACTCTTGCGGTTTTTTGTGTGGGGTAGCGTATACCCTTCTTAGAAGTATTTACTATGGATGATGCATGCCGGTGACCCCTACTGCACGTGACACGTGTGAAACGGAGAGGTGTCACTTTTGTTGTAATGACAATAACACGGTAATTACTTGGCTGATTGCACTGAAACTACACAAGGATGTAGGCACCCGCCGGACCATGCCTTTTCATGTGCTACGGTTGGGGTGCAACTGCACGTGCGCACGTGCAGGGTGACGCTTCGAGATCTCGAGAACGGCCGGGCCGATTGAGTTCAAATTTGGTACAGCGCTAGAGACCGGTTAGTAGGGTGCCGTGCGCAAGTCAGTTAGGACCCATCTTGCACGTGCGCACGTGCAGGGTGACCCTACACGTGCGCACGTGCAGGGTGACGCTTCCAGATCTCAGGAACGGCTGGCCCGATTGCATTCAAGTTCGGCACACCTTTAGAGACCGGTTAGTAGGGTGCTGTGCACAAGTCAGTTAGTATGTATATTCATGTGTCACGGTTGGGGTGCAACTGCACGTACGCACGTGATAGGGGTCGCTTCCAGATCTTGAAAACGGCTGGGCCGATTGAGCTCAAATTCCGTACACCACTAGAGACCGGCAACTAGGGTGCCGTGCACAAGTCAGTTGGGACCCAGCTTGCACGTGCGCACGTGAAGGGTGCCGCTTCAAGATCTCGAAAACGACCGGGCCGATTGCACTCAAATTTTACACACCTCTAGAGTGGTTAGTAGATTGTCCTGTTCGTCAGTTCGTAGCGCACCCACTCCGGTCTGCACGTGCCAGGCTCATCCTCTCGTTTGGCGGCGGGTAACCGCAGGTTGTTTCTTCATTAGACAAACACTATTCGTTAGAATTGTGTTTTCTATCGAAAAAAAAACAACCGGAGCAGTCCTTCACCGGGCTATGTTTTGCATGGTTGGCCGCAATCGAAATGTGTCTGTGATTGCTGTAGAAGACTAGACCAGGAAACAATCGGTGAGTGCTACCAAAACACAATAACCTCCGCCCGATTGGGGCGGGGGCGCTTGTAGCCACACCTATTAGTTTTTTTTTTGCGTTTGTTAAGAAAATTACTACGCGCATTGTTATAAAGCTTTGTATGATAGATCAATTTCAGCGGCATGGTTGGACCTCTATGTAGGCACACACCTGACACCGGCTGCGGCAATTGCGCTTAAATCTTCACTCATGCGGCTACATACGGAAGAGGTGGCACTGCGGCGCAACATGCTATCAGGTGTTTGACACTTCTGCGTCATCTAGCGAGTAAAATAGAATGTTTGGCTAAAATGCCAGACGCATTTACCACACTCGATAATTGTCCTCAAAAGCTTCAGTTTTTTGCGAGTCATCAGTTCTAAGGAGATAGTGGTTCTCCCGGATCCCTCATTACTCCGCCATTCATTTAGGCGGTTATATACAATAGAGCCGGCATTGCGGCACAGCATACATTCAGGCGTTTGACGCTTCTGCCATCTAGCGAGTAAAAAGGAATGTAAGGTGTTTTCGGCTGATATACAGATCCGTTGAAGCATCAATATCAAACTTGATATTCGGCGCAAGTCAATGACCCTGATTCGAATGGTGACGTCGACGGCTACCGTGATGTCACCATTGCGTCAATATTGATTAACCCTCGCCGGCAGAGGGGCAGCACCCGCCTACTTCCCATAGGGGTTTTCGTGCTAGCTCGGGACACGCCGGCGACAAAGTGCTGAATCTTGGAAAACCTGACCTATGATTCAAGCCGGATCTTATGACACCGACCGCATTTTCTGGTTAGGTAAGGTCACTGACCTAATGTGCCACGATTGGGGTGCAACTGCACGTGCCCACGTACAGGGTGACGCTTCCAGATCTCGAGAACGGCCGGGCCTATTGTGCTCAGAGTTGGCACACTACTAGAGACCGCGTAGTAGGGTGCCTTGCACAGGTCAGCTAGGCCCCAGGCTGCACGTGCGCACGTGCAGGGTGACGCTTCCAGATCTCAGGAACGGCTGGGCCGATTGCATTCAAATTCGGCAAACCTTTAGAGACCGGTTAGTAGGGTGCTGTGCACAGGTCAGTTAGTATGTAGGTACATATATTCATGTGTCACGGTTGGGGTGCAACTGCACGTGCGCACGTGTAGGGGTCGCTTCCAGATCTTGGAAACGGCTGGGCCGATTGAGCTTAAATTCGGTACGCCGCTAGAGACCGGCAACTAGGGTGCCGCGCACAAGTCAGTTTGGACCCAGCTTGCACGTGCGCACGTGAAGGGTGCCGCTTCAAGATCTCGAAAACGGCCGGGCCGATTGCACTCAAATTTGGCACACCGCTAGAGACCGGTTAGTAGAGTGCCGTGCACGTCAGCTCGTAACACACCCACACCGGTCTGCACGTGCAAGGCTCATCCTCTCGTTTGGCGGCGGGCGTTTTTGCGGCGTTACAGAGGTGCTTGCTCAAACAACCTGCGGTCCCGCGATGCGGAGCCCAGCATCGCAGATGCTGGTAACCGCAGGTTGTTTGAAAAGACAAACACTATTCGTTAGAATTGTGTTTTTCTATTGAAAAACAACCGGAGCGGTCCTTCTCCGGGCTATGTTTTGCATGTCTGGCCGCGAATTGGGGCAACTTGGGTCAGGCCTAAACTTGTGGCTCGATTTTCTTAAAAATTTCAGTGTATGGGCTCCCGCAGGCGATCTACCTGTTGGCACCGGTCGCTACTCGCTTAAAACCTCGTGGCACGTGGCACGTGCGATTCCATTTTCCCCATGTTAAGTCAACGGGGTTTTGGACACTTTTTGCGCGATCGGGAATAGCGGAAAAACGAGCCAAGGAAGAGGTGGTTTTCTTCCCAGCATTTTATGGCAAACACGTTTGGGTACACGCTGGTGTGCGCCGTATACCCCTCAGAACTTCGTAACGTGTCTTTGCACGAGGTCAAAGTTGAATTTTTTTCGCTCCCCATGTTAAGTCAATGGGCGTTTTTGCAGAGACTTTTTCATTCGCTCATTGTACAAAATTATATGATACGATTTTGTTTAAACTTTCAGGACTTGTTGAGAAAAGACCATAGAACATGTTGTTATGCTTCTTTAAGCTGTGCAAATTCGTTTGTTGTCTTTAGGCTTCTTTAAAAATGAAAAATTTTAACATGGAAAGTCAATGGGAGCGTCTTTGGTGCTTAATAACTTTGTACCTTGAAGACATATTCAAGTGAAAAGTTGATATTTTATACAACTTTTGATGCTCTTTCCAATGATATATACAACTTTATTGCACGTGGTGCCGTTTTTGAGAAATATAGTAAAAAAGCACGACATTACCGAGATTTGAGCTCAGACCTATATCGTTACGGTGTCAGGCGGACACGAGGACAGGTGGCGCCGCCGCCGCCCGCATAGCGGCGGGAATGTGAACTAACCTGTTTACCATCTATGGTATGGTACCATCGGGGGACCGGCCGCCGTCGGCACCATTTCGGGACTTTGCATCGCAATAAAAGGCTTATTTACAATTGAAAATGGACTAGCGAGAGTCGTTATGGAATCAGAATTTGATGCTGTACAAAACTAGGCGCCTATTTTCATTGTGATGGCATCACAGACTACACCGCTAACCCCAATAAAGCAGATTTATGTCGCGTCATCGATGATTACATATAATGTTTCTTTGATATATATGTAGTCGGGTCTTTCAGCTGCGTTCCTCCCCTCCCTCGCCGCGCCGGCGGGTCGGCCATCCGCGCCCTGCCGCCCGCCGGCTGCTGGCCGGTCAGCTGGCCGGTCAGCTGGTCGCCCGCGGCTGTCGGTGCAGTGCGGGATGCCTACTTGCGGGGGGCCGTCGTGGCGGCGGCCCGGGTGGACTGGGCGAGCAGTGAGATGGGGAGCGCTGCGCTGTCGGTGCTCTAGTTTGCATTGCGTTCGCATGATACGGCTTGAGCCAATACAGAGTGAACTGATTGAGCTGAGCAAGTCTTTATATACATTGAAAAGTAAAGCACTTTTTACTGCATCTACGGTGAGATGCTAGATAAAATTTATGGTCTACCTAATGGTACCCATTACTTAACAATTAAGTGAATCATTTCGTCGCTAAACTCTCGTAAATTCGTATGTCCGCCTCACTATGGAGTTTGGACCGTAACGTATGGTCTTTGCTCAGACAGTATACGAACAGGTGACGGGGATACCTCCCATAGAAGGATGCGACACGATTTTACTGCTAAATAGCGGCCGGCCGCCGTGGGGACGTTTTTGTACGACTTATATCTCGGCAACCACTGGGCTGATACACGTGCGGTTTTTTGTGTTGGGTAGCTTTTTTCCTTCTTTCACATAGTGTGCTACTCTCGATGCATATGGGTGACCCCTAACGCACGTTCCACGTGCAAAGCCAAGAGGTGCCTGTTTTGTAATAAGTGCAATAGCTCGCGGTAATTACTGGGCCGATTGCGCTAAAACTTGGCATGGAGGTAGACACATTCCAGGCGATGCATTTCCACGTGTCTTGGTAGGGGTGCAACTGCACGTGCGCACGGGCAGGGTGACGCTTCCAGATGTCGAGAACGGCTGGGCCGATTGTGATCAAACTTGGCACACCGCTAGAGGCTGGTAAGTAGGGTGCCGTGCACAAGTCAGATGGGACCCGCTATGCACGTGTGCACGTGCAGGCTGACGCTTCCAGATCTCAAGAACGGCTGGGCCGACTCTGCTGAAATTTGGCATACCGCTAGAGACTGGTTAGTAGGGTGCCGTGCACAAGTCAGTTAGTATGTATTTTCATGTGCCACGGTTGGGGTGCAGTTGCACCAGCGCACGTGTAGGGGTCGCTTCCAGATCTTGAAATTGACGGGGCTGATTGAGCTCCAATTTGGTACACCGCTAGAAACCGGCGAATAGTGCCGTGCACAAGTCAATTGGGGCCTAGGCTGCACGTGCGCACGTGCAGGGTGTCGCTTCCAGATCTCGAAAACGGCCGGGTCGATTGCACTCAAATTTGGCACACCGCTATAGACCGACGAATAGGGTGCCGTGCACGTCAGTCCGTAGCACACCGACTGCGGTCTGCACGTGCAAGGCTCATCCTCTCGTTTGGTGGCGGGCGTTTTTGCTGCGTTTACAAAGGTGCTTGCTCAAACAACCTGCGGTCCCGCGATGCGGAGCCCGGCATCGCAGATGCCGGTAACCGCAGGTTGTTTGAAAAGACAAACACTATTCGTTAGAATTGTGTTTTTCTATTGAAAAACAACCGGAGCGGTCCTTCTCCGGGCTATGTTTTGCAAGTCTGGCCGCGAATCGAGACAAGTTGAGCCTCTCCTAAACGAATCCCTCAATCTTCGTAAAAATTTCAGGGTATGGGCTCCCGCAGGCGATCTACCTGATGGCACCGGTCGCTACTCGCTTAAAACCTCGTGGCACGTGGCACGTGCGATTCCATTTTCCCCATGTTAAGTCAATGGGGTTTTGGACACTTTTTGCGCGATCGCCAATGGCGGGAAAACGAGCCAAGGAAGAGGTGGTTTTCTTCCCAGCATTTTATGGCAAACACGTTTGGGTACACGCTAGTGTGCGCCGTATACCCCTCAGAACTTCGTAACGTGTCTTTGCACGAGGTCAAAGTTGAACTTTTTTCGCTCCCCATGTTAAGTCAATGGGCGTTTTTGCAGAGACTTTTTCATTCGCTCATTGTACAAAATTATATGATACGATTTTGTTTAAACTTTCAGGACTTGTTGAGAAAAGACCATAGAACATGTTGTTATGCTTCGTTAAGCTGTCAGAATTCGTTTGTTCTTTTTAAGCTCGTTTAAAATTGAAAATTTTTAACATGGAAAGTCAATGGGAGCGTCTTTGGTGCTTAATAACTTTGTACGTTGAACATATATTTAAGTGAAAAGTTGATAGGATATACAACTTTTGATGCTCTTTCCAATGATATATAGAGCGTTATTGCACGTTGTGCCGTTTTTGAGGAATTTGGTAAAAAAAAACACGACATTACCGAGATTTGAGCTCACACCTATATATGGTCTTGGCTCAGACAGTATACGAACAGGTGACGGGGATACCTCCCATAGAAGGATGCGATTAAATGCTAAATATTAGCGGCCGGCCGCCGTGGGGACGCTTTTGTACGACTTCTATCTCCGCAACCAGGGGACCGATACACTTGCGGTTTTTTGTGTGGGGTAGCGTATACCCTTCTTACAAGTATTTTACTACGCACGATGCTTGCGGGTGACCCCTACTGCACGTGACCCGTGTAAAACGGAGAGGTGTCACTTTTGTTGTAATGACAATAACACGGCAATGGCAGGGCTCATTGCGCTGAAACTTAACAAGGATGTAGGCACACACCGAACCATGCGTTTCCGTGTGCTAAGGTTGGGGTGCAACTGCACGTGCGCACGTGCAGGGTGACGCTTCCAGATCTCGAGAACGGCCGGGCCGATTGAGCTCAAATTTGGTACACCGCTAGAGACCGGTTAGTAGGGTGCCGTGCACATGTTAGTTAGGACCCATTTGGCACGTGCGCACGTGCAGGCTGACGCTTCCATATCTAAAGAACGGCTGGACCGACTGTGCTCAAATTTGGCATGCCACTAGAGACTGGGTAGTAGGGTGCCGTGAACAAGTCAGTTAGTATGTATTTTCATGTGCCACGGATGGGGTGCAGCGGCACGTGCGCACGTGTAGGGGTCGCTTCCAGATCTTGAAATTGGCTGGGCCGATTGAGCTCAAATTTGGTACACCGCTTGAGACCGGCGAATAGAGTGCCGTGAACAAGTCAATTGGGACCCAGGTTGCACGTGCGCACGTGCAGGGTGTCGCTTCCAGATCTCGAAAACGGTCGGGTCGATTGCACTCAAATTTGGCACACCGCTAAAGGCCGGCGAATAGTAACCGCAGGTTGTTTGAAAAGACAAACACTATTCGTTAGAATTGTGTTTTTCTATTGAAAAACAACCGGAGCGGTCGTTGTCCGGGCTATGTTTTGCAAGTCTGGCCGCGAATTGGGGCAACTTGAGCGGGGCCTAAACGAATCGCTCAATCTTCGTAAAAAGTTCAGGGTATGGGCTCCCGGAGGCGATCTACCTGATGGCACCGGTCGCTACTCGCTAAGAAGTCTTTTGCGCGTGGCACGTGCGATTCCATTTTCCCCATGTTAAGTGAACGGGGTTTTGGACACTTTTTGCGCGATCGCTAATAGCGGGGAAACGAGCCAAGAAGGAGGTGGTTTTCTTCCCAGCATTTTATGGCAAACACGTTTGGGTACACGCCCGTGTGCGCTGTATACCCGCCAGAATCTCGTGGCACGTGGCACGTGCGATTCCATTTTCCCCATGTTAAGTGAACGGGGTTTTGGACACTTTTTGCGCGATCGCCAATGGCGGAAAAACGAGCCAAGGAAGAGGTGGTTTTCTTCCCAGCATTTTATGGCAAACACGTTTGGGTACACGCCAGTGTGCGCTGTATACCCCTCAGAATCTCGGAACGTGTCTTTGCACGAGATCAAAGTTGGAATTTTGCTATGTCCCATGTTAAGTCAATGGACGGCGATGCCGAGACTTTGCAGAGACATTTTCATTCGTTCATTGTACAAAATTTTAGAGATAGAATTTGCCCAAACTCTTATAGCTTGTAAAGGAAAGAGCGTAGTACATGCTGGTATGCTTCGTTAAGCTGGCAGAAATCGTTTTTTCTAATAAAGTTCGTTGGAAAATGAAAATTTTTAACATGGAAAGTCAATGGGAGCGTCTTTATTCCTCTATAACTTTTATCTTTAGTAAGACATATAGGTGAAAAGTTAATATAATATACAACTTCTGATGCTCTTTCCACTTGTGCATAGAACGTCACTGCACGATGTGCCGTTTTTAAGAAAAGCTGTAAAAAATCAGGGCTCGACTGTGACTTGAACCCAACCACATTAGAGTATACGAACAGGTGAAGGGGACACCTCCCATGTGCGGACGCGACGCTGATTATTGCTAATTATTGGCAATCGGCCGCCCTGGGGGCGCCTTTGCAAAGCTTATATCTCCACAACCGCTTGACCGATTCACTTGCGGTCTTTTGTGTGGGATAGCTTCTTCCTTTCTCACACGTAGTGTGCTACCCTCGATACGTATGGGTGACCCCTAATGCACGTGCCACGTGCAAAACGAAGAGGTGTCAGTTCGGTAACAAGTCGAATAACTCTGTAGTTAGTTTGCCGATTGCACTGATACTTGGCATGGATGTAGGCACCCGCCGTGCAATGCATTTCCATGTGTCACGGTTGGGGTGCCGCTGCACGTGCGCACGGGCAGGGTGACGCTTCCAGATCTCGAGAACGGCTGGGCCGATTGTGATCAAATTTGGCACACCGTTAGGGATCGGCGAGTAGGGTGCCGTGCACAAGTCAGATGGGGCCCAGTTTGCACGTGCGCACGTGCAGGCTGACGCTTCCATATCTCAAGAACGGCTGGACCGACTGTGCTCAAATTTGGCATACCACTAGAGACTGGTTAGTAGGGTGCCGTGCACAAGTCAGTAAGTATGTATTTTCATGTGCCACGGTTGGGGTACAACTGCACGTGCGCACGTGTAGGGGTCGTTTCCAGATCTTGGAAACGGCTGGGCCGAATGCGATTTAATTTGGTACACCGCTAGAGACCGGCGAATAGAGTGCCGTGCACAAGTCAGTTGGGTATCACAAAATTTAAGCTCGGCCCGCCATAACCGCAGGTTGTTTGAAAAGACAAACACTATTCGTTAGAATTGTGTTTTTCTATTGAAAAACAACCGGAGCGGTCGTTCTCCGGGCTATGTTTTGCAAGTCTGGCAGCGAATTGGGGCAACTTGGTAGGGGCCTAAACGAATCGCTCAATCTTCGTAAAAATTCCAGGGTATGGGCTCCCGCAGGCGATCTACCTGATGGCACCGGTCGGTACTCGCTAAGAAGTCTTTTGCGCGTGGCACGTGCGATTCCATTTTTCCCATGTTAAGTCAACGGGGGTTTGGACACTTTTTGCGCGATCGCGAATGGCGGGAAAACGAGCCAAGGAAGAGGTGGTTTTCTTCCCAGCATTTTATGGCAAACACGTTTGGGTACACGCCAGTGTGCGCTGTATACCTCTCAGAATCTCGGAACGTGTCTTTGCACGAGGTCAAAGTTGGAATTTTGCTGTGTCCCATGTTAAGTCAATGGACGGCGATGTCGAGACTTTGCAGAGACATTTTCATTCGATCTTTGTACAAAATTTTAGAGATAGATTTCGTCCAAACTCTTATATCTTGTAGAGGAAAGAGCATAGTACATGCAATTATGCTTCGTTAAGCTGGCAAAACTCATTTTTTCTTATAAAGTTCATTTGAAAATTAAAATTTTTAACATGGAAAGTCAATGGGAGCGTCTTTGTTGCTTAATAACTTTTTACGTTGCAGATATATCAAAGTGAAAAGTTAATAAAATATACAACTTTCGATGCTCTTTCCAACAATGTATAGAACGTCACTGCACGATGTGCCGTTTCTAAGAAAAGCTGTAAAAAAGCAGGGCTCGACTGTGACTTGAACCCAACCACATTAGAGGATACGAACAGGTGACGGGGATACCTCCCGTGTGCGGATGTGACACTGATTATTGCTAAATATTAGCAGTAGGCCGTCTGTGGGGGCGCCTTTACAAACCTTATATCTCTGCAACCATTGGACCGATTCACTCGCGGTCTTTTGTGTGGGATAGCTTCTTCCTTTCTCACACGTAGTGTGCTGTTCTCGATGCGTATGGGTGACCCCTAATGCACGTGCCACGTGCAAAACGAGGAGAAGTCAGTTCAGTAACAAATCTAATAACTCTGTAGTTAGTTTGCCGATTGCGCTGGTACTTGGCATGGATGTTGGCACGTATCCGGCAATGCATTTCCATGTTTCACGGTTGGGGTGCTATTGCACGTGCACACGTGCAGGGTGACGCTTCCAGATCTCGAGAACGGCTGGGCCGATTGTGATCAAAGTTGGCACACCGTTAGGGATCGGCGAGTAGGGTGCCGTGCACAAGTCAGATGGGATTCATTTTGCACGTGCGCACGTGCAGGCTGACGCTTCCAGATCTCGAGAACGGCTGGGCCGATTGTGCTTAGATTTGGCACACCACTAGAGACTGGTTAATAGGGTGCCGTGCACAAGTCAGTAAGTATGTATTTTCATGTGCCACGGTTGGGGTGCATCTGCACGTGCGCACGTGTAAGGGTCGTTTCCAGATCTTGGAAACGGCTGGGCTGAATGCGATTAAATTTGGTACATCGCTATAAACCGGCGAATAGAGTGCCGTGCACAAGTCAATTGGGACCTAGGCTGCACGTGCGCAGGTGCAGGGTGTCGCTTCCAGATCTCGAAAACGGCCGGGTCGATTGCACTCAAATTTGGCACACCGCTATAGACCGGCGAATAGGGTCTTAATGCGTCAGTGTTTACGTTTAACGGACGGTATTTTCATGTGCCACGGTTGGGGTGCAGCTGCACGTGCGCACGTGTAGGGGTCGCTTCAAGATAGCACACCGACTCCGGTCTGCACGTGCAAGGCTCATCCTCTCGTTTGGCGGCGGGCGTTTTTGCTGCGTTTACAAAGGTGCTTGCTCAAACAACCTGCGGTCCCGCGATGCGGAGCCCAGCATCGCAGATGCTGGTAACCGCAGGTTGTTTGAAAAGACAAACACTATTCGTTAGAATTGTGTTTTTCTATTGAAAAACAACCGGAGCGGTCGTTGTCCGGGGTATGTTTTGCAAGTCTGGCCGCGAATCAGTACAACTTGACGGGGGCCTAGACGAAATGTACAATCTTCGTAAAAAGTTCAGGGTATGGGCTCCCGCAGGCGATCTACCTGATGGCACCGGTCGCTACTCGCTAAGAAGTCTTTTGCGCGTGGCACGTGCGATTCCATTTTCCCCATGTTAAGTGAACGGGGTTTTGGACACTTTTTGCGCGATCGCCAATGGCGGGAAAACGAGCCAAGGAAGAGGTGGTTTTCTTCCCAGCATTTTATGGCAAACACGTTTGGGTACACGCCAGTGTGCGCTGTATACCCCTCAGAATCTCGGAACGTGTCTTTGCACGAGGTCAAAGTTGGAATTTTGCTGTGTCCCATGTTAAGTCAATGGACGGCGATGTCGAGACTTTGCGGAGACATTTTCATTCGATCTTTGTACAAAATTTTAGAGATAGATTTCGCCCAAACTCATACATCTTGTAGAAGAAAGACCATAGTACATGCCGTTATGCTTCGTTAAGCTGGGAGAACTCATTTTTTCTTATAAAGTTCATTTGAAAATTAAAATTTTTAACATGGAAAGTCAATGGGAGCGTCTTTGTTGCCTAATAACTTTTTACGTTGCAGATATACCAAAGTGAAAAGTTAATAAAATATACAACTTTCGATGCTCTTTCCAACAATGTATGGAACGTCAATGCACGATGTGCCGTTTTTAAGAAAAGCTGTAAAAAATCAGGGCTCGACTGTGACTTGAACCCAACCACATTAGAGGATACGAACAGGTGACGGGGATACCTCCCGTGTGCGGATGTGACACTGATTATTGCTAAATATTAGCAGTAGGCCGCCTGTGGGGTGCCTTTACAAACCTTATATCTCTGCAACCACTGGACCGATTCACTCGCGGTCTTTTGTGTGGGATAGCTTCTTCCTTTCTTACACGTAGTGTGCTGTTCTCGATGCGTATGGGTGACCCCTAATGCACGTGCCACGTGCAAAACGAAGAGGTGTCAGTTCGGTAACAAGTCTAATAACTCTGTAGTTAGTTTGCCGATTGCGCTGATACTTGGCATGGTTGTAGGCACCCGACGCGCAATGCATTTCCATGTGTCACGGTTGGGGTGCCGCTGCACGTGCACACGTGCAGGGTGACGCTTCCAGATCTCGAGAACGGCTGGGCCGATTGTGATCAAAGTTGGCACACCGTTAGGGATCGGCGAGTAGGGTGCCGTGCACAAATCAGATGGGACTCATTTTGCACGTGCGCACGTGCAGGACGACGCTTCCAGATCTCGAGAACGGCCGGGCCGACTGTGCTCAAATTTGGCATGCCACTAGAGACTGGTTAGTAGGGTGCCGTGCACAAGTCAGTTAGTGTGTATTTCCATTTGCCAAGGTTGGGGTGCAGCTGCACGTGCGCACGTGTAGGGGTCGTTTCCAGATCTTGGAAACGGCTGGGCCGATTCAGATTAAATTCGGTACACCGCTAGAAACCGGCGAATAGAGTGCCGTGCAAAAGTCAATTGGGGCCCAGACTGCACGTGCGCACGTGCAGGGTGTCGCTTCCAGATCTCGTAAACGGCCGGGTCGATTGCACTCAAATTTGGCACACCGCCAAAGACTGCGTAGTAGGGTGCCTTGCACAGATCAGTTGGGTCCCAGGTTGCACGTGCGCACGTGCAGGGTGACGCTTCCAGATCTCAGGAACGGCCGGGCCGATTGCATTCAAATTTGGCACACCTTTAGAGACCGATCAGTAGGGTGCCGTGCGCATGTCAGTTAGTATGTATTTTCATGTGTCACGGATGGGGTGTAGCTGCACGTGCGCACGTGCAGGGTGACACTTTCAGATCTCGAGAACGGCCGGGCCGATTGAGCTTAAATTTGGTACACCTCTAGAGACCGGCCAATAGGGTGCCGTATTACGAATACCCGTCACGACCCCTAGCGGTTGACCTGACTTGACCTGACTCAAATTTGGCACACCGCTATAGATCGGCGAATAGGGTGCCGTGCACGTCAGTTTGTAGCACACCCACCCCGGTCTGCATGTGCAATGCTCGTAGCACACCGACTGCGGTCTGCACGTGCAAGGCTCATTCTCTCGTTTGGTGGCGGGCGTTTTTGCTGCGTTTACAAAGGTGCTTGCTCAAACAACCTGCGGTCCCGCGATGCGGAGCCCGGCATCGCAGATGCCGGTAACCGCAGGTTGTTTGAAAAGACAAACACTATTCGTTAGAATTGTGTTTTTCTATTGAAAAACAACCGGAGCGGTCCTTCTCCGGGCTATGTTTTGCAAGTCTGGCCGCGAATCGAGACAAGTTGAGCCTCTCCTAAACGAATCCCTCAATCTTCGTAAAAATTTCAGGGTATGGGCTCCCGCAGGCGATCTACCTGATGGCACCGGTCGCTACTCGCTTAAAACCTCGTGGCACGTGGCACGTGCGATTCCATTTTCCCCATGTTAAGTCAATGGGGGTTTGGGGCACTTTTTGCGCCATCGGGAATGGCGGGAAAACGAGCCAAGGAAGAGGTGGTTTTCATCCCAGCATTTTATGGCAAACACGTTTGGGTACACGCTAGTGTGCGCCGTATACCCCTCAGAACTTCGTAACGTGTCTTTGCACGAGGTCAAAATTGAACTTTTTTCGCTCCCCATGTTAAGTCAATGGGCGTTTTTGCAGAGACATTTTCATTCGTTCATTGTACAAAATTATATGATACGATTTTGTTTAAACTTTCAGGACTTGTTGAGAAAAGACCATAGAACATGTTGTTATGTTTCGTTAAGCTGTCAGAATTCGTTTGTGCTTTTTATGCTCGTTTAAAAAAGAATTTTTTTAACATGCAAATTCAATGAGAGCGTCTTTGATGCTTAATAACTTTTTACGTTAAAGATATATTTAAGTGAAAAGTTGATAGGTTATACAACTTTTGATGCTCTTTCCAGTGATATATAGAACGTCATTGCACGTTGTGCCGTTTTCGAGAAATTTAGTAAAAAAGCACGACATCACCGAGATTTGAGCTCACATCTATTATGGCCTTGGCTCAGACAGTATACGAACAGGTGACAGGGATACCTCCCATAGAAGGATGCGACACGAATTTAATGCTAAATATTAGCGGCCGGCCGCCGTAGGGACGTTTTTGTACGACTTATATCTCCGCAGCCACTGGACCGATACACTTGCGGTTTTTTGTATGGGGTAGCGTATACCCTTCTTACAAGTATTTTACTATGGACGATGCATGCGGGTGACCCCTACTGCACGTGACACGTGCAAAACAGAGAGGTGTCACTTTTGTTGTAATGACAATACCACGGTAATTCCTGAGGAGATTCTGCTGAAACTACACAAGGATGTAGGCACACACCGGGCCATGCGTTTCCATGTGCTACGGCTGGGGTGCAACTGCACGTGCGCGCGTGCAGGGTGACGCTTCCAGATCTCGAGAACGGCCGGGCCGATTGAGCTCAAATTTGGTACACCGCTAGAGACCGGTTAGTAGGGTGCCGTGCACAAGTCAGATGGGATCCATTTTGCACGTGCGCACGTGCAGGCTGACGCTTCCATAGCTAAAGACTGGCTGGACCGACTGTGCTCAAATTTGGCATACCACTAGAGACTGGGTAGTAGGGTGCTGTGAACAAGTCAGTTAGTATGTATTTTCATGTGCCGCGGTTGGGGTGCAGCTGCACGTGCGCACGTGTAGGGGTCGTTTCCCGATCTTAGAAACGGCTGGGCCGATTCAGATTAAATTCGATACATCGCTAGAAACCGGCGAATAGAGTGCCGTGCAAAAGTCAATTGGGGCCCAGGCTGCACGTGCGCACGTGCAGGGTGTCGCTTCCAGATCTCGAAAACGGCCGGGTCGATTGCACTCAAATTTGGCACACCGCTATAGACCGGCGAATAGGGTGCCGTGCACGTCAGTCCGTAGCACACCGACTCCGGTCTGCACGTGCAAGGCTCATTCTCTCGTTTAGCGGCGGGTGTTTTTGCTGCGTTTACAAAGGTGCTTGCTCAAACAACCTGCGGTCCCGCGATGCGGAGCCCAGCATCGCAGATGCTGGTAACCGCAGGTTGTTTGAAAAGAGTTTACAAAGGTGCTTGCTCAAACAACCTGCGGTCCTCCCGCGATGCGGAGCCCAGCATCGCAGATGCTGGTAACCGCAGGTTGTTTGAAAAGACAAACACTATTCGTTAGAATTGTGTTTTTCTATTGAAAAACAACCGGAGCGGTCGTTCTCCGGGCTATGTTTTGCAAGTCTGGCAGCGAATTGGGGCAACTTGGTAGGGGCCTAGACGAAATGTACAATCTTCGTAAAAAGTTCAGTGTATGGGCTCCCGGAGGCGATCTACCTTATGGCACCGGTCGCTACTCGCTTAAAACCTCGTGGCACGTGGCACGTGCGATTCCATTTTCCCCATGTTAAGTCAACGGGGTTTTGGACATTTTTTGCGCGATCGCGAATGGCGGGAAAACGAGCCAAGGAAGAGGTGGTTTTCTTCCCAGCATTTTATGGCAAACACGTTCCGGTACACGCCAGTGTGCGCCGTATACCCGCCAGAATCTCGGAACACCTCTATGCACAAGGTCAAAGTTGGAACTTTGCTGTGTCCCATGTTAAGTCAATGGACGGCGATGCCGAGACTTTGCAGAGACATTTTCATTCGATCTTTGTACAAAATTTTAGAGATAGATTTCGCCCAAACTCTTATATCTTGTAGAGGAAAGAGCATAGTACATGCCGTTATGCTTCGTTAAGCTGGCAAAACTCATTTTTTCTTATAAAGTTCATTTGAAAATTAAAATTTTTAACATGGAAAGTCAATGGGAGCGTCTTTATTCCTCTATAACTTTTATCTTTAGTAAGATATATAGGTGAAAAGTTAATATAATATACAACTTTTGATGCTCTTTCCACTGATGCCTAGGACGTCACTGCACGATGTGCCGTTTTTAAGAAAAGCTGTAAAAAATCAGGGCTCGACTGTGACTTGAACCCAACCACATTAGAGTATACGAACAGGTGACGGGGATACCTCCCGTGTGCGGATGCGACACTGATTATTGCTAAATATTAGCATTCGGCCGCCTGTGGGGTGCCTTTAGAAACCTTATATCTCTGCAACCACTGGACCGATTCACTCGCGGTCTTTTGTGTGGGACAGCTCCTCCCTTTCTGACACGTATTGTGCTATTCTCGATGCGTATGGGTGACCCCTAATGCACGTGCCACGTGCAAAACGAAGAGGTGTCAGTTCGGTTACAAGTCTAATAACTCTGTAGTTAGTTTGCCGATTGCACTGATACTTGGCATGGTTGTAGGCACCTGCCGCGCAATGCATTTCCATGTGTCACGGTTGGGGTGCCGCTGCACGTGCACACGGGCAGGGTGACGCTTCCAGATCTCGAGAACGGCTGGGCCGATTGTGATCAAAGTTGGCACACCGCTAGAGGCTGGTAAGTAGGGTGCCGTGCACAAGTCAGATGGGACCCAGTTTGCACGTGCGCACGTGCAGGCTGACGCTTCCATATCTCAAGAACGGCCGGGCCGACTGTGCTCAAATTTGGCATACCACTAGAGACTGGTTAGTAGGGTGCCGTGCACAAGGTAAGTATGTATTTTCATGTGCCGCGGTTGGGGTGCAGCTGCACGTGCGCACGTGTAGGGGTCGTTTCCCGATCTTGGAAACGGCTGGGCCGATTCAGATTAAATTTGGTACATCGCTAGAAACCGGCGAATAGAGTGCCGTGCACAAGTCAATTGGGGCCTAGGCTGCACGTGCGCACGTGCAGGGTGTCGCTTCCAGATCTCGAAAACGGCCGGGTCGATTGCACTCAAATTTGGCACACCGCTATAGACCGGCGAATAGGGTGCCGTGCACGTCAGTCCGTAGCACACCGACTCCGGTCTGCACGTGCAAGGCTCATCCTCTCGTTTTAACCGCAGGTTGTTTGAAAAGACAAACACTATTCGTTAGAATTGTGTTTTTCTATTGAAAAACAACCGGAGCGGTCGTTCTCCGGGCTATGTTTTGCAAGTCTGGCCGCGAATTGGGGCAACTTGGGTCAGGCCTAGACGAAATGTACAATCTTCGTAAAAAGTTCAGTGTATGGGCTCCCGGAGGCGATCTACCTTATGGCACCGGTCGCTACTCGCTTAAAACCTCGTGGCACGTGGCACGTGCGATTCCATTTTCCCCATGTTAAGTCAATGGGGTTTTGGACACTTTTTGCGCCATCGGGAATGGCGGAAAAACGAGCCAAGAAAGAGGTAGTTTTCTTCCCAGCATTTTATGGCAAACACGTTCCGGTACACGCCAGTGTGCGCCGTATACCCCTCAGAAGTTCGTAACGTGTCTTTGCTCGAGGTCAAAGTTGGAATTTTGCTGTGTCCCATGTTAAGTCAATGGACGGCGATGTCGAGACTTTGCAGAGACATTTTCATTCGATCTTTGTACAAAATTTTAGAGATAGATTTCGCCCAAACTCTTATATCTTGTAGAGGAAAGAGCATAGTACTTGCTGGTATGCTTCGTTAAGGTGGCAAAACTCATTTTTTCTTTTAAAGTTAATTTGAAATTTAAAATTTTTAACATGGAAAGTCAATGGGAGCGTCTTTATTCCTCTATAACTTTTATCTTTAGTAAGATATATAGGTGAAAAGTTAATATAATATACAACTTTTGATGCTCTTTCCAGTGATGCATAGGACGTCACTGCACGATGTGCCGTTTTTAAGAAAAGCTGTAAAAAATCAGGGCTCGACTGTGACTTGAACCCAACCACATTAGAGTATACGAACAGGTGACGGGGATACCTCCCGTGTGCGGATGCGACACTGATTATTGCTAAATATTAGCATTCGGCCGCCTTGGGGGCGCCTTGCAAAGCTTCTATCTCCACAACTACTTGACCAATTCACTCGCGGTCTTTTGTGTGGGATAGCTTCTTCCTTTCTTACACGTAGTGTGCTATTCTCGATGCGTATGGGTGACCCCTAATGCACGTGCCACGTGCAAAACGATGAGAAGTCAGTTCAGTAACAAGTCTAATAACTCTGTAGTTAGTTTGCCGATTGCGCTGGTACTTTGCATGGATGTTGGCACGCACCCGGCAATGCATTTCCATGTGTCACGGTTGGGGTGCCGCTGCACGTGCGCACGGGCAGGGTGACGCTTCCAGATCTCGAGAACGGCTGGGCCGATTGTGATCAAACTTGGCACACCGCTAGAGGCTGGTTAGTAGGGTGCCGTGCACAAGTCAGATGGGACCCGTTATGCACGTGCGCACGTGCAGGCTGACGCTTCCAGATCTCAAGAACGGCTGGGCCGACTGTGCTCAAAATTGGCATACCGCTAGAGACTGGTTAGTAGTGTGCCGTGCACAAGTCAGTTAGTATGTATTTTCATGTGCCACGGTTGGGGTGCAGCTGCACGTGCGCACGGGTAGGGGTCGTTTCCCGATCTTGGAAACGGCTGGGCCGATTCAGATTAAATTTGGTACATCGCTAGAAACCGGCGAATAGAGTGCCTTGCACAAGTCAATTGGGACCCAGGTTGCACGTGCGCACGTGCAGGGTGTCACTTCCAGATCTCGAAAACGGCCGGGTCGATTGCACTCAAATTTGGCAAACCGCTAGAGACCGGTTAGTAGAGTGCAGTGCACGTCAGTTCGTGACACACCCGCTCCGGGCTGCACGTGCAAGGCTCATCCTCTCGTTTGGCGGCGGGCGTTTTTGCGGCGTTACAGAGGTGCTTGCTCAAACAACCTGCGGTCCCGCGATGCGGAGCCCAGCATCGCAGATGCTGGTAACCGCAGGTTGTTTGAAAAGACAAACACTATTCGTTAGAATTGTGTTTTTCTATTGAAAAACAACCGGAGCGGTCGTTCTCCGGGCTATGTTTTGCAAGTCTGGCCGCGAATCAGTACAACTTGGTCGCAGCCTAGACGAATCGCTCAATCTACGTAAAAAGTTCAGGGTATGGGCTCTCGGGGGCGATCTACCTGATGGCATTAGTCGCTACTCGCTTAAAATCTCGTGGCACGTGGCACGTGCGATTCCATTTTTTCCATAGTAAGTCAATGGGGTTTTGGGGCACTTTTTGCGCGATCGCGAATAGCGGGAAAACGAGCCAAGGAAGAGGTGGTTTTCTTCCCAGCATTTTATGGGAAACACGTTCCGGTACACGCCAGTGTGCGCCGTATACCCCTCAGAAGTTCGTAACGTGTCTTTGCTCGAGGTCAAAGTTGAACTTTTTTCGCTCCCCATGTTAAGTCAATGGGCGCTTTTGCAGAGACATTTTCATTCGTTCATTGTACAAAATTATATGATACGATTTTGACCAAACTTTCAACACTTATTCAGAATAGGCCGTAGTACATGCCGTTATGCTTCGTTAAGCTGTCAGAATTCGTTTGTTCTTTTTAAGCTCGTTTAAAAATGAAAAAGTTTAACATGGAAAGTCAATGGGAGCGTCTTTGCTGCTTAATAACTTTGTACGTTAAACATATATTTAAGTGAAAAGTTGATAGGTTATACAACTTTTGATGCTCTTTCCAATGACATATAGACCGCTATTGCACGTTTTGCCGTTTTTGAGAAATTTAGTAAAAAAGCATGACATTACCGAGATTTGAGCTCACACCTATATATGGCACTCAGACAGTATACGAACAGGTGACGGGGATACCTCCCATAGAAGGATGCGACACGAATTTAATGCTAAACATTAGCGGAGGGCCGCCGTGGGGACGTTTTTGTACGACTTATATCTCTGTAGCCACTGGACCGATACACTTGCGGTTTTTTGTGGGGGGTAGCGGATACCCTTCTCACAAGTATTTACTATGGATGATGTTTGCGGGTGACCCCTACTGCACGTGACACGTGTAAAACGGAGAGGTGTCACTTTTGTTGTAATGACAATACCACGGTAATTCCTGGGGAGATTCTGCTGAAATTACACAAGGATGTAGGCACCCGCCGGACCATGCCTTTCAAAGTGCTACGGTTGGGGTGCAACTGCACGTGCGCACGTGCAGGGTGACGCTTCCAGATCTCGAGAACGGCCGGGCCGATTGTGCTCAGATTTGGCACACCGCTAGAGACCGCGTAGTAGGGTGCCTTGCACAGGTCAGCTGGGCCCCAGGTTGCACGTGCGCATGTGCAGGGTGACGCTTCCAGATCTCAGTAACGGCTGGGCCGATTGCATTCAAATTCGGCACACCTTTGGAGACCGGTTAGTAGGGTGCTGTGCACAGTCAGTTAGTATGTATATTCATGTGTCACGGTTGGGGTGCAACTGCACGTGCGCACGTGTAGGGGTCGCTTTCAGATCTTGAAAACGGCTGGGCCGATTGAGCTTAAATTCGGTACACCGCTAGAGACCGGCAACTAGGGTGACGTGCGCAAGTCAGTTGGGACCCAGCTTGCACGTGCGCACGTGAAGGGTGCCGCTTCAAGATGTCGAAAACGGCCGGGCCGATTGCACTCAAATTTTGCACACCGCTAGTGTGGTTAGTAGAGTGTCCTGTTCGTCAGTTCGAAGCACACCCACTCCGGTCTGCACGTGCCAGGCTCACCCTCTCGTTTGGCGGCGGGTAACCGCAGATTGTTTCTTCATTAGACAAACAGTATTCGTTAGAATTGTTTTTCTATTGAAAAAAAAACAACCGGAGCAGCCTTTCACCGGGCTATGTTTTGCATGGTTGGCCGCGAATCGAAATGTGTTTGTGATTGCTGTAGAAGACTAGACCAGGAAACACTCGGTGAGTTTGCAACTTGTATAACTCGTATTTTTTAAAGGTCACATGAGTTCAGGTCGGTCTTGTTGAGAAAAGACCATAGAACTTGTTGTTATGCTTCGTTAAGCTGTCAGAATTCGTTTGTTCTTTTTAAGCTCATTTAAAAATGAAAAATTTTAACAAGGAAAGTCAATTGGAGCGTCTTGAAAAACTGCATTAGATAGACACCTTTTTAGGCCTTAACAACCAATTTCAAAATTTGACCTCACTTGACCTGACCTTGACCTGACCTCGACCTGAAATTTATCCAGACAAGGAGCTGATTTTTTCCCTTGACTCGACTCATGACTCAAGCGGTGCAATGAAAATATGAGTTGACTCAAACTTGACTCAAATTTTTGTTGAGTCAAGTGTGTTGACTCAAAATTGACTCAGATAAAAAGTTGTTGAGCGGGGGGGGGGGGGTAAAAAAAAATCCGGCAGCAGGGCCAGGCCTAAGTTGTTAAGCGGGGGGGGGGAATGAAAAGCTTATATAGCTTATATATTTGTCGGAGTTGGATATTTGTTTGAAAGGCATGTTATGCTGGTGCTGGTTGCGGGTTGTTAGAGCCTTTCTCATGGTTTGCCTTTATCGAGCTCAAACACACCCTACCCTACCCTAACCTACCCATACCCTATCTTACTCATAACCTACACGTCGTTACCCTTCTCATACTCGATTAAAGTAATGTACCAAATTTGAGCGCAATCGGCCCAGCCGTTCTTGAGATATAAAAGCGGCCCGCTGCACGTGCGCACGCGCTAACTGAGACTCTAGATGACTTGTGCCAGCCACCCTTCTAAATTGTTCCTAACGGTGTACAAAATCTGAGCGAAATCGGCCCAGCCGTTCTTGAGATGTATAGGTGGACCCCTCACGTGCGCACGTGCAATCGATCCACCCTACCTGTCACACATGACCATGCATCGCCAGATGAGTGCCCCCTCCACCCACAGTCCAAGTTTCAGCGCAATCGGCCCAGTAGTAGCTGAGTTATTCCTAGTACAAAAATGTGCTGTTTACTGGTGAGCGCTTATTTTCAGTGTTTGGAATTCCCCTTTGCGCGGGCGGTGCATTGCAGCCCATGCTTTGATAGCTATTGCCAAAAGTTGAATGACTTGCCGGCCATAAGCCATCGATCGGATTTTATCGAAAAATACCTGTAACGTTAACAAAACACGGTCGTATGTTTGAGTCATTTTCACAAAAGTTTATTGACTTTTCGATAATATTTTGGGTGGATATTGGTCAGAAAAGAATGCTCTTTCCGAATATGTAGGTTTCATAGCGATTGGTCAGCGTTTTCAATACGTTTTGATGTTGTAAAGGACATCGCGCTCCGCGCGAATCAAATTTTCAAACTAATTTTATATTATTAAGGAAATGGTACGTATCATCAGCTTTTGTTTGCTATTCTCTGATTACACATACATTTGTCTGCAAAATGGTACAACACCGATTTCATTCCGTCAAACCGTTTTCCAGCGGCATCGATTTTCCCGTCACAATGCACGAAATCGGTCATTTTTTCGCAACTGGGGGTGCTGTCTTGCACGTGGCGCAAGCTATGCTATGAAACCATATCGATACGCTAGTTCCATCTCTCCTCTATCCAGTGGTGACAACCCCGTGTCGCTGCGACTCTCCGTTGCCGACTTATACAGCCGGGAAGTGGGCGCCGCAGGCCGGTTTTCGCCCGATCTTCGATTTGACCGTTTCCTGTGTTAACCCTATGGCGCACGCGAGCGCGTGCTGACGGCGCACCCCTGGGCCAATCCGTCCCAAATTTTAATACAGAGGTGACATCAACCCACCGATTCGGCATGCCAAATTTCACGTCGCTACGCGGCGCCTTTCAGGCGCAATAAGACACATAAGGCATGACACACGTACAGACATCTTATAATTCATAATATAGACTAGAATACAGGTTTACGCGATAACTGTATAGGTTCGAGATATATTAAGGGGATTATCAGTTTGGTTGTCAAAACTTCTAGGTTTAATAAGTAGAGTTTGGTAGTTTCTTCATTAAACTGTATAGTAGGTGTGTATGGCTTTTCGAGGAGCAATGGAGATCCTAATGTTGGGACTTTGAATTGTGAAACGCCGAATTGTCCGCCGCAAAACGCAAACACCGCAAAATGCGCCAAAGGCACGCCCGAAATGCCGACGCAAACGTCGCAAAAAATAAAGAATCGCCCGCCCGACGCAAAAAAAAAACGCAAAAACGCCGCAAAAATAAAACCGTTCGCATCGAACGCACGCTAACCGCCAACCGAAAACGCCTAAAAATCGCCCGCCCGCCACCAAACGCAAACACCGCAAAAAGCGCCCGCTCGCTTCAAACGCAAACACCGAAAAAAAGGAACCAAAAAAGCGCCCGCCCGCCCCAAACGCAAAACGCGCAAAACGCACGCCCGAAACGCCAACGCAAACGTCGCAATAAATTAAAACAAATAAAAAAATCGCCCGCCCGCTGCAAACCGCAAAAAAAGCGCAAAAACGCCACAAAAAAAATCAAAACCGCCCGCATCACCCGCCCGCCCGCCGCCTAAAACAAACACCGCAAAAACGCAAACAACGCCGCAAAAAAAGCGCCCGCATCGCACGCCTGCCCGCCCCCAACCACAAAACGCCGCAAAAAAACGGCCGCCCGCCGATAAACGCAAACACCGCAAAAACGCAAACACCGCCGCAAAACCGCCCGCATCGAACGCCTGCCCGCCGCCAACCGCAAAACGCCGCAAACGCTGCAACAAAGGAAACCGCCCGCATCGCACGCCCATCCGCCGCCAATCGGAAAAGACGTAAGAGGCCCTACCGTACCCTACCAATATACATACCCAACCCATACCCTAGTCCTAACCATACCCTACCCATACCCTACCATACGTTTACCTTATACCATACCATACCCAACTTTACTTTACCATACCCAACTACCCTACCCTACCCAAACGGCAAACCTACCTCTACCCTATACCTTACCATACCTATACTTTTCCCTACCCTACCCATACCCAACACTACCTCCATCCTATACACTACCCTACCCATAAAATAACCTACCCTACCCTACCCATACGTACCCTACCCTACCCTACCCTACCCTACCCTATCCAAAGCCTACCCTATCCAAAGCCTACCCTATCCAAAGCCTACCCTATCCATACCCTACCCTTCCCATACCCTACCCTTCCCATACCGTACCCTACCTATACCCGGCATACTCATGCCCTACTCATCCTTGGCCGAGGAGTTTTACCAAATTTGAGTGCTATCGTCCTACCTGTTCTTGAGATATATAAATGGGCTCCTGCACGTGCGCACGCGCTTAATAAACTCCAGATGACTTATGTCAGCCACCTGTCTAAATTGTCCCCAAAAGTGTACAAAATTTGAGTGAAATCGACCTAGGGATTCATCAGATGTAGAAACGGACCCCCTCACGTGCGCACGTGCATGAGTCCACCCCACCTGTGACACATGGCCCTACATCGCTTGGTGAGTGCCCTGCCTGCCGATAGTCCAAGTTTCAGCGTAATCGGCCCAGAAACGACTGAGTTATATGCAAGTACAATTTTCAAGGGTTTGGCGATATCCTTAAGCCGGCGGTGCCTTGTAGCCTATGCCGTGCTGACTGATTGGCAAAAGTTTAATGACATGCCGGCTATAAGCCATCGATCGGATTTCATCGGAAAATATGTCTAACGTTAACAAAACACGGTGGCATGCCTGAGTCATTTTCACGGAAGTTTATTGACTTTTCGATAATATTTTGGGTGGATATTGATCAGAAAAGAATGCGCTATCCGAATATGTGTGTTTCATGGTCAATTTTCAACGTTTTCGATACGTTATCGTGTTGTAAACGACAGCGCACTCGGCGCGCATCAACCTTTCAAATGAATTTTACATTATTAAGGAAATGGTAGACATAATCACTTTTTGTTTACCATCATCCATTTTCTCATATATTTACCTAAAAAATGGTACCACACCGATTTCATTCGGTCAAACCGTTTTCAAACGGCACCGATTTTTCTCCACGAGGCACGAAATCGGCCATTTTTTCACAACAATTGGTCCTGATGTGCACGTGACGCGCCCAACGTTATAAAACCATA
Organism: Amphibalanus amphitrite; assembly: GCF_019059575.1. Classification (NCBI taxonomy): domain Eukaryota; kingdom Metazoa; phylum Arthropoda; class Thecostraca; order Balanomorpha; family Balanidae; genus Amphibalanus; species Amphibalanus amphitrite. The sequence continues at coordinate 29,857 of NW_024882627.1, read as the reverse complement.
TCAATACGCTAGCTTTATCTCTCCTCTATCGATCGGTGGCAACCGCGTGTCGCTGTGACCACCGGTCGTCAAGATATAAGCCCGGAAAGGAGCACGCGTCGGACCGATTTCGGCCGATGTCGCCGTTTTTCGCGCCCCGTGTTAAACCAATGGCGAGCGTGCCTCGTGCTCGCGACGCCGCCAGAGACGCACCCCTGGTCGGATTGCGCCCAAATTTTAATACGATCGTTCGATTTGACCACGCTTGGTGCCTGCCAAATTTCACGCCCCTACATGGCGCCGTTCCGGCGCAAGACACCCAGAAGTGGATGACACTTTTCGTTTGTGACACACAGACGTACAGACCGACAACTTCTCTTTTATAATATATCCGACTAGATGGCATGTTTTGCGCTATAACTGTGCGTTTGGATAGATGCGTTTGAGGGGCATTAGTTTGGGTGTGGGAACTTATGATTTTTATTTGTCTTATTTTGTCGTACTTGGATATTGGTTTGAACGGCACGGTATGCTGGTGCTGATTGCGGGTTGTTAGAGCCTTTCTCATGGTTTGCCTTTATCGAACTCAAACACACCCTACCCTACCCTAACCTACCCATACCCTACCTTATTCATAATTTACACGTAGTTACCCTTCTCATGCTCGATTAAAGTGACGTACCAAATTTGAGCGCAATCGGCCCAGCCGTTCTTGAGATATAAAACTGGCCCACTGCACGTGCGCACGCGCTAGCTGAGACTCCAGATGACTTGTGCCAGCCACCTTTCTAAATTGTCCCCAACAGTGAACAAAATTTTAGCGAAATCGGCCCAGCCGTTCTTGAGATGTAGAAGCGGACCCCTCACGTGCGCACGTGCAATCGATCCACCCTACCTGTGACAAACGACCATGCATCGCCAGGTGAGTGCCCCCTCCACCCACAGTCCAAGTTTCAGCGCAATCGGCCCAGTAGCAGCTGAGTTATTCCTAGTACAATAATGTGCTGTTTACAGTGGTAGGCGCTTATTTTCAGTGCTTGGAATTCCCCTTTGCGGGCGGTGCATTGCAGCCCATGGTTTGATAGCTATTGTGAAAAGTGGAATGGCCTGACGGCCATAAGCCATCGATCGGATTTTGTCGAAAAATACCTGTAACGTTATCAAAACACGGTCGCATGCTTGAGTCATTTTCACAAAAGTTTATTGACTTTTCGATAATATTTTGGGTGGATATTGGTCAGAAAAGAATGCTCTTTCCGAATATGTAGGTTTCATAGCGATTGATCAGCGTTTTCAATACGTTTTGATGTTGTAAAGGACATCGCGCTCCGCTCGAATCAAATTTTCCAATTAATTTTTCATTATTAAGGAAATGGTACGGATCATCACTTTTTGTTTGCTATTCTCTGATTACACATACATTTGTCTGCAAAATGGCACCACACCGATTTCATTCCGTCAAGCCGTTTTCCAGCGGCATCGATTTTCCCGTCACAATGCACGAAATCGGTCATTTTTTTCACAACCGGAGGTATTGCCTTGCACGTGACGCAACCTATACTATGAAACCATATCAATACGCTAGGCCCATCTCTCCTCTATCCATTGGTGGCAACTGCATGTCTCTGCGACCTCGTTTCGCCGAGTAATAAGCTCGGGAAAGGAGCGCTGCAGGCCCGATTTTCGCCCGTTGGCGGTTTTCGCCGGCCACGTGTTAAGCCTACGGGAGCGCCCTTTTGCACGTGCCGACGGCGCACCCCTGGCCCGATCACGCCCAAATTTTAATACAAAGGCCGCCCACGCCCACAGATTCGGCATGCCAAATTTCACGCCGCTACGCGGCGCCTTTCAGGCGCAATAAGACACATAAGGCATGACACACGCACGGACAACTTATAAATCATAATATAGACTAGAATACAGGTTTACGCGATAACTGTACGTTTGGATAGATACTGTTGATGGGGCCATTAGTTTGGTTTGTATGTTTATATAAGTAGGGTTGGGTTTGATGGTTACTTTATTTAATTGTATAGTAGGTAGGTATGGCTCTTCGAGGAGCACTACGGATGTAAAAGTTTGGACATTGAATTATTTAAAAAAAACACGCCCGCCCGCCGCCAACCGCAAACGCCGCAAAAATGAAAACGACCGCCTCCAACCGCAAACAACACCGCAAACGGCGCAAAAAAATAAAAAACCGCTGGCATCGCGCGTCCGCCCGCCGCCAACCGCAAACGCTGCAAAAATGAAAACCGCCCGCATCGCACGCCCGCCCGCCGCCAACCGCAAAATCCTCGAAAAAACGGCCGCTCGCCGCCAAACGCTAAAACCGCAAAATGCGCCAAAGGCACGCCCGAAATGCCGACGCAAAAACGCCTAAAAACCGTCCGCATCGCACGCACGCTAACCGCCAACCGAAAACGCCTAAAAATCGCCCGCCCGCCACCAAACACAAACACCGCAAAAAGCGCCCGCTCGCTCCAAACGCAAACACCGTAAAAAGGAAACAAAAAAGCGCCCGCCCGCCCCAAAACGCAAAACGCGCAAAACGCACGCCCGAAACGCCAACGCAAACGTCGCAATAAATTAAAACAAATAAAAAATCGCCCGCCCGCCGCAAACCGCAAAAAACGCAAAAATGCCGCAAACAAATCAAAACCGCCCGCATCGCCCGCCCGCCCGCCGCCAAACTCAAACACCGCCGCAAAAAACCGCCCGCATCGCACGCCTGCCCGCCGCCAATCGCAAAACGCCGCCAAAAAAGCGGCCGCCCGCCGACAAACTCAAACACCAAAAAACGCAAACACCGCCGCAAAAAACCGCCCGCATCGCACGCCTGCCCGCCGCCAACCGCCAAACTCCGCAAAAAAACGGCCGCCCGCCGACAATCGCAATCACCGCAAAAACGCAAACACCGCCGCAAAAAACCGCCCGCATCGCACGCCTGCCCGCCGCCAACCGCAAAACGCCGCAAACGCCGCAATAAAGGAAACCGCCCGCATCGCACGCCCAACCGCCGCCAATCGAAAAAGCCGCAAAAGGCCCTACCCTACCCTACCAATATACATACCCTACCCATACCCTATTCCTACCCAAACCCTACCCTTCCCATACCGTACCCTACCTATACCCGGCATACTCATGCCCTACTCATACTTGACTGAGGAGATTTACCAAATTTGAGTGCTATTGTCCTACCTGTTCTTGAGACATGTATAAATGGGCCCCTGCACGTGCGCACGCGCTTAATAAACTCCAGATGACTTATGTCAGCCACCTGTCTAAATTGTCCCTAGCAGTGTACAAAATTTGATTGATTCGACCCAGGGATTCCTCAGATGTAGAAGCAGACCCCCTCACGTGCGCACGTGCATAAGTCCACCCCACCTGTGACACATGACCCTACATCGCTTGGTGAGTGCCCTACCTGCCGGCAGTCCAAGTTTCAGCGCAATCGGCCCAGAAACGGCTGAGTTATATGCAAGTACAGTTTTCAAGGGTTTGGCGATATCCCTAAGCGGGCGGTGCCCTGTAGCCTATGCCGTGCTGACTGATTGGCAAAAGTTTAATGACATGCCGGCTATAAGCCATCGATCGGATTTCATCGGAAAATATGTCTAACGTTAACAAAACACGGTGGCATGCCTGAGTCATTTTCACGGAAGTTTATTTACTTTTTGATAATATTCTGGGTGGATATTGATCAGAAAAGAATGCGCTATCCGAATATGTGCGTTTCATGGTCAATTTTCAACATTTTCGATACGTTATGATGTTGTAAAGGACAGCGTACTCTGCGCGCATCAAATTTTCAAATTAATTTTACATTATAAAGGAAATGGTAGACATAACCACTTTTTGTTTACCATCATCCATTTTGTCATATATTTACCTAAAAAATGGTACCACACCGATTGCATTCGGTCAAACCGTTTTCAAACGGCACCGATTTTTCCTCCACGAGGCACGAAATCGGTCATTTTTTCACAACAATTGGTCCTGATTTGCACGTGCTGCGCCCAACGTTATAAAACCATATCAATACGCTAGCTTTAGCTCTCTTCTATCGAACCGTGGCAACCGCGTGTCGCTGTGACCACCGGTCGTCAAGATATAAGCCCGGAAAGGAGCACGCGTCGGACCGATTTCGGCCGACGGCGCCGTTTTTCGCGCCCCGTGTTAAACCAATGGCGAGCGTGGCTCGTGCTCGCGACGCCGCCAGAGACGCACCCCTGGTCGGATCGCGCCCAAATTTTAATACGATCGTTCGATTTGACCGCGCTTGTCGACTGCCAAATTTCACGCTCCTACATGGCGCCGTTCCGGCGCAAGACACCCAGATGTGGATGACACTTTTCGTTTGTGACACACAGACAACTTCTCTTTTATAATATATCCGATGTGGTCCATATCACTTATTGAGTGTGCCTATTGAATTCTATAAATAAAATGACTCATAAAACTGGTGTCGCATATGCCCTTTTCTATACTTTGTTTTTGGTGACTGGACTTGACCTGACCTTGACCTTGAGCTTTGAATAATATTTTATGCAACGAATATTGTCTTGGTAGCTAAGAACACGTTTTGGGCGATCTGTCTTCGTCCAAACTACGGTGCAAGGCCGATACTGTAGAAGCTTGCATTTTGTATCCTTGACCTGACCTTAACCTGACCTCTGACCTACTGAAGCAAAAAATGGGCTCTTAAGATCCGCCTTGTTGAGAGCTTTCGATTGCCGTTTTCCCCGTCTTTCTACGACCATCGGTTAGGAAGTTAGACAGGGGGCAGAATCTGCCCCCCCCCCCCCCACCAGGGCGCGTATGGCTGAATAGCCCAGCGGGGCGCGGGTTAATAGGCAGGTGTATTCGCAGACAGTCACGACCAGCAGCGACGGCGGCACTCGTCACGACACTCCGGCGCCGGCGATTGGCACCGCGCTCCGGTCGCCACTGCCCGCCGGCCCGCCAGCCGGCCGGCGCCCTCACCCAGCTCGGGTCAGCCGGGACGGCACTGCCCGGGACGTCACCAGTGGCGGCGCCACGAATTTTCGCCAGTGGGGGCAAGCTTGAGCTGACCCGACTGTTATCTGACAAGTGACACCCCGATCTGCAGAATCCAGGAGCACCTTGTCCCTAGCCGTTGTCCTCCAAAATTGTCCAGATGAAGCCGCATAGGCGTAGAAATAGGGGGCGGGGGCCTTTGACCTTTGGTGACCTCTGGTGACCTGACCATTGACCTGACCCAAAAATGACTGAAATGTTTCCGCTATAATTTTTGACGCTTTTTTGAATGCCGCTTACCGCATGTCGCTACGTGACCCAAGAGCCGAGTTAGACGGGGTGCTCAGACCCCCCTCCCCCCGGCCCGGCGCGGAAGTCGCGAAGCACCGACCCGGCGCGGGTTAAATACCAAACTGAGAGCAGGAAATGGTTTAGCAAGGTGAGATGAGTATAAAACTACAAGGAATTTCTTCATAGGGGTATTGGGGCTCCCACAAAGTGACATTGAAGTTTCGCTGCCCCCCCCCCCCCCCACACACACACACTTTTCGTGACTACGCCCATGGATGAAGGAAAAGTTATCGCAAATAAAAGAATTTCTTTGCCATCATTACATCACCACAGCTTTGCATTGGAGTTTTGTAGCCTTGTTTGCATCATCACATCCTATCCTATCAGGAACATTGCACAGGTCTTCTGTTCCCTTTTCAACATCAGCCAAGTTTTGTGGGGGCGGCGCCCCACGGTGGCGCCGCCCTTGGACGTCACCGGCTCCGCTCTGCGGCGCGGCCCCCGATGCGCGACGTACATCCCAACAAAAAGACCCCAGTGGGGCGCGGGTTGAGTTACAGGCCGGGTTGGGGCGGGACGCGGGTCGATCCCCTCGTTCCGTTCATACTGAGATTTTCCTGTTACATTGCAAAGACACGCATCGCGATCGCCCGTAACCAGCCGCACTGCTTTCAACCCCGAAGTGAAGGTGCCCAGATTAACGAAGTCATGTGCTTTGGGAAAAAGTCAATATGAATCGCTTGCATCGCTCAGCATCGCTTTGGGACCCTTGACGGCTGCCGACTTGTTGATTGAGCTATCAGTTGTGATAGAAGTGATAAGATATTATTTCGAAAAATTCGTTATACCTAAATTGTTGCTGTCTCATTTCATTGAAGCTTGTGAGTTTTCTTGAAGACTCGGAAAAGAACAGACACGGTGAGTTTGACGCTGCCCTGCCACGCTCGACCATCTCTGTCGGCTCGGCTAACTCGTTTAGCATCTGTTTACTTTTTAGGAAGGTAGGTAATTACGGAATAAACATGAATTTCGCAAAAATCGTCCTTGTTGATAGTCGAATGGTCATTCTATTTTCAACATTCATTATGAGGCCCAGGATAACATTTTGCTTATATGCTCCGAAAAATGCGCATCTGAGACAAACGCGAGTTGTTTACAGCTTCGTTTCACGTTGCTAGGTGGTTGCTATGGAGCTATGGAATGGATACTTCCTTACCTAGTGATTTGCATTTAGGTATCTTACGAGTATATGATATCGACCTTACTCCACCCGCTCTCCCTCTCCATAAAAAGAGAGTTAATTGTGTTGCATTTTATTCATATGCAGAAAAATAGAGGCGTCAAAGGATATGGCCGAATATCAGCGACCCTTGCTGTGTAAGCAATGGGGTATGACAAGTGGGGGTAATGGCCCCGTCCAGCGCCCATAAAGTGGGCACCACTCGTGCGACCTGCCGACCACTGTTCTATGTAGATAGAGCCATAAAACACCATGAATGTTTTAAACTTGACGATACGGATCGACTGGTATGCAACATGTTTTATTTCTTGTAAATAAGCCAAAAAATCCAAAAAGCTTTTTTGAGTTTAGAAAAAAAAAACAGAATATATGTCATAGTAGGGTAAGGTGCCTAATTAGCGACCCCCTTAATTTGAACCGTCATTGCTCACGCTCTGTGGGTGCCACTGTGTTACTGGCTTGATTTTCGGAGAGATCGTTCATTTTTCTATTAAAATATAGTCATTTTCTGCCCAAATATTCACTAACTTATTTGTAGTGAGCATTTTGGCAAACCATTGCAAAAAAAACGCTAATAGAGAACTCTTCCCGATTAGCGACCGGGGAGGGTCGCTAATAAGTCTCCCGACCGTGACACATGATAATTTATTGCCACATGGAACCCATATAGGTATGTAAAATAGAATAGTTATACAAGCCATGAGTTACATAATAATCGTTCCAATCCTTGCAAAGATATGTGACTTGTGAGAGAAGCCATTTAAACGCTCCTGATTTGGCATTTGAGAGAGAGAGCCACGCGCCTGGACGGTTACCCGGATACATCAAAACAGTTATTCAGTTTTTAAAATGATTGGGCTATCTGATGCTCCAGACCGCTGATGAATCGGCCAAGCGGTTGCCAAAATATATGGCTGGAAAAGGGTAAACGAAATACAGTTTTGATTTGAATGTGACCTTTTTTTAATTTGAATGTGGTCTTTTTAATTTGTATGTGACCTTTTTTAATTTGAGTGTGATCTTTTTTAATTTGATTGTGACCTTTTTTAATTTGAATTTGCCCTTTTTAAATTCGAGTGTGACTTATTTTAAGTTGAGTGTTAAAAGGTGTAGCTAGCATTCTTTCTGAGATAATCTGGTGTGGTCAAAAAGCCCCCCCCCCCCCAACATGACAAAGTTGGATGAGAGGCCAAAACGGGCGCGTGCTAAAGCATATCTCGATGTTGTGAGAGCCGAAACCGGTAATTGCGAGCCAGGGACCCCAATAAGCTATCTCAACTAAAAATATATGTTAACCCGCGCCCCACTGGGGTCTGCGTACACACGCCCAATATGTCGGGGGCCTTCATAGCCCCCCACCCACCTAACTCCGAAACTACTGGGCCGCTCGTCAAAATTCAAACGGTGTCTGATAGCCCCGGAAAAACTGTCGAGCGAAACCTAATTTCATTGACCTCGAGGTCACTGATGACGTCACAGGTCAGGTCAAAGTAAAAATTATTAGCATTTTGGCTTGTTCACACTTTGGGCTCTGACCGCCGTCTTACAAGTCAGATCAGGCTCATTTTTGGTTTACACACTTGTGAACAGATGCTCTAGATACCTGGAGGGTACCAAACTTGTACTTTGATTTTCAGGTCAGGGTCAGGTCATCACAGGTCAGGGAAATATTATATCATGCGTCGGTCACGTGACACATGTTTTATGGTCCATTTAGGCCATATATTTCGAATTTGATATCGTCTGTGTCATTCAAGGTCATTTTGAGTCAAGTTTAGCTTAGGTCAGGTCACTTTCAGGTCAAAAAAGTTCAAATTTTGAAGTTTTAGTTTTTCAACAAAAAAGGGTGTCTACTGGATGCAGTTTGAGCTCAGGAACACGATGGTGCTATATCGATAGCATAGCAATGCTTCATTGAATTAAAAATTCAAAATGACTGATTGGCGTTAGAGCTTCCATACGATGACATTGAATCCTACACTACACTATCCTTCTCCGTCTTAACCCGCGTCCCGCTGGGGGTCCTGGATTTCCACGCCCCAAAGGGGAAGGGTGTTTGAACACCCATCCCCTTCTAACTCGGCTCCTGGGCCACGTAGCGATACGCGGAAGGCAGTATGCGAAAGAGCGACAAACATAATGACTGAACTAATGTACTTCAGTCACTTTACTTTTTTTTGCTCAGGTCAAAGGTCAGGTCACCAGAGGTCATTGAAGGCCAAATGTCGCAGATTTTCAGGTCAAATGTCAACAATTTTTAGAAGCCGACACATAACTCGGGAACCAAGAGAGTTACAACTTACAGCGCCGTAGAAAAGCACATTTGACAGCCCATTCACCGCTCTCGCTCTCTGAATATTTCTCCCATATTTGATCTAACGTCAACGTTCTAGCTTGCAGGTGGCAAAAACTGCCAAAATGGACGATTTTTGCGGACAGTTTTTTTTGCACTGACTTTTGACTCAAGCTTTGCACGAGCTTAACTTTACCTGCATCGTGTTTCTTTCGTCAAGACGCATCGAATGAACTATAATTTGACCTTGAAAGGTCAAATTGAAACAATTGACCTCAGGCCAAGGTCTTGACCTGACCGGAAAGGGTCATGCTGCGTATCAGCCGATCCGTATCGTGGAGTTGAACAAATCTAAGGCGTTTTCATCGCTCTAACATGCCTGTATCCAAAGTTATTTGCTAAAACCTGCTAGATACCCTTCGTGACCTGACATGATCTCATGGGCATAAACAGGGGTCACGGGTGCTATGCATTTTTATGTTCATTGGGTCAACTGTCAACGTTACTTGTAATTCGGTGTTTGAAAGTGTTTAGAATGACTTTCGTCAAAAAAGAGGCGTCTTTCAATTTTCTCCCTACAAATAATCATGTAATCGAACACAACATTTTTTTCATTTGCAGCAAAACATAATTATTCAACATAGCTTTACGTACCTATATTTGTATGATTAAATTGCATGTCATTTATATTAATTTGCATTTTGTTTATTTTAAATCGCATGTCAGTTGTTTTAAGCTGAATGTCACGTGTTCTAACTCGCCTGTCAATTGTTTTAATTCAGAAATCAGCTGTTTTAAATTGGACTTCATTTGTCTTAAAATGCATCGAAAATGGTGTAGATACCTGGAGGGTACCAAACTTGTACTTTGATTTTCAGGTCAGGGTCAGGGCATCACAGGTCACGTAAATATTATATCATGCGTCGGTCACGTGATACATGTTTTATGGTCCATTTAGTCCATTTATTTCGAATTTGATGTCGTCTGTGTCATTCGAGGTCATTTTGAGTCGAATTTAGCTTAGGTCAGGTCACTTTCAGGTAAAAAAGGTCAAATTTTGAAGTTTAAATTTTTCAACAAAAAAAGTGTTCATTGGATGCAGTTTGAGCTCAGGAACACGATTGTGCTATTTATATTGGTGTATGATGTCAAATAAGTACTGAAAATTGATTTGAAAAATTATTAATTGTGAATTTTTTGCAATAATGCGTATAACTTGGCCATTTTTGAACATATTTAGCTAAACCTTGCTAGTGTTATTCATAAGCATGCGTTCTATTACATATATTCCGGTCCAAAAACTTTTTTAAAAAATATAAAAATATAAATTTTGAATTTTATGATATGAAATTTTTGAAATTTTCGAAATTTCGGAAGTCCGAGATAGCAGTTTGATAGCGCAGTCTATTCTGAGTCCTTTCACGCAAAGAAATTGGATCTAGCTAAAAAACTGAGCTCTTGGGAGCGATTGCCGTGGTTCAATGTTTTGCGTCGAAATCGGCCGAACATGACGTCACTTTGACGTCATTTCCGGCCGACCTATAGTAGCTACGAAGTTAATATTTTACCACAAGGTGTTAAATTGATGCAGCCGAAGGTACTGAAAGTTTGGCGTCGACACGTCAAGCGGTTTGGAAGTTATTGCAGAAAAACAGGAGGGGGTCGGATGATCACTTTAAAGCATTCGTTTTTGTTGAGATAAACTGGTGTGGCGAATTACCCCCCCCCCCTCGCTACCACGAGAGTGAAGTTTGAAATTAAATAGCATCGATATTTACTTACCTTTCATATTTGATGTTTGTTTTCCAAGGAACCCCGTGAAAGGCAGTCTTCTCAGTTATCAGTGACTTGACATATTATTATCCTTTGACCTGCTTCACAGCCACGTTATTTTCGGTGACTTTTCTTTGCTCGCTATTTCCAGATATACTGCATTGTCTTGCTACATTGTGGTTCAGCTCCGGTCACGGCTGTGTCTGTGCTGAGGTAAAGCCTTGGGTGCAATCAGCCTACATCTATTGAGACCTCCCAGGGATAGGATATTTTCGCCATGCAAAAAACAAGTTACGCCAAAATAGCGGAGGGCGTAAAGCCATCGTTCGTGGAGGTGCTGACGGGGATGTCCCGTGAGGCCAGGTCTGGAAGGATTTATTATCATGATTGGCAATCCACTCCAGTGGTCAGCAGGCAGGACCCCGTTTACACTGACTACGGTGCTAACATCATTGGCATACATGGCGACGGCAACTGTCTGTTCCGGGCGCTCGCCTACGCTGTCGGTGATCCCTCGCTAGATCACGTGGCCCTTCGGCAAAAGATATGTGAAGAGGAGCGCAAAGATGAACTGCTTAGGGCAGTGTTCCCTGACCTGGACGGCTACATCAATTCCATGCGCAAGGGAGGTGAGTTCGGTGGTGAGCCAGAGATAAGAGTAGCAGCACGTGTGCTTCACCGTCTCATCTATGTGTGGGAAAACGGTCATCAGGTGGCTGCTCATGGAGCACCAAACCAGTCTCCTATTCACTTATGCTATTATAGTCGGGGGGAGCACTATGACCTGCACATGGTCGCTCCATCTCCCCCAACACCACCAACACCCCAGGAGGAACCAACTGCCCAGACTTCACCGGCCATCACTGAGCAGAGCACCGACAATGATGGTGCTTGGACTCTTGTTAAGGGACGACGCGGTCGCCAGGCAAAGTGCCTAGATACTGTGACAAAACCAGCGAGTAAGGAGGGCTCCGCAGCTGCTACGACCCTCAACACTTCAGTCTGTGTAAATGCAGCAAAACGGCCAGTTGGCCGTCCCAAAAAACAGAAACGTATTTTCACGCATCTCTTCGGACGTCCAATCAACGTCGAGGATGTCTGTGTAGAAGCGCAAACAGCCTCTGAGGGCGCAGACGTGCCAGTGATCGTTTCCAAAACCATTCCGGTCTTTCCACTGGGTACAGATCATGGGGAAAATGAGGAAGCAGCAAAAAGCTGTGAGGAGTCTGACACCGTAGTCAGCGCTACTGCCAAAAAGGCACGCATTGGGCGTCCTAAAAAACGGCCCCCACCACCGCCATCATCAAAACGTGCAGCCCCTATGGAACTTGATGTAGCAGAGACCAAAGAATTAGCTCCTCAAAACACTGTTCAGTCGGTTGCAGCACTTGAAGCTGACTCTTCAAGGATAGGACAGTCGGAGTCTAGTGCTACGGGAGGAAGCGCTCAGCGTCGTGCCGGGCGCCCGAGGAAAGGTAAGGCTGTGGTACCACTTCGGAGAAAGGATACCGCCACGGACGCTACTATTCCTCAGGCTATTCAAGCGGATGGTAAGGAATCTGGTCAATTGCTCATTGACCCAGCAGAGAGTATTTGCAATGAATCAGAACTTCAGTCGCCATTGGCTGTTCCTGTGAACGGCCATAACCCCCAAGGACGCATGTTATCTACGGCTGGCTACATTCAGTCAGATTTAGACATCGACGGGGTTTCCACGCTGACTCGTGCCACGCTGGATGACTTCGTGGATAAGTCTTCGCATTGTGTTGTCATAGAAAGTGTGACGACTGATCTCAGCTCACCAGTGGACAACAATTTAATCGGCCCCTGGCCATACCGAGACAGCACCAAAGTCGTTGTGACGTACCTTATTGGTGATCATGGAGAAAAACGTCAGATTAGCCTACGCCACCTAAAAAGACGTGGGTTTCCTACTCCATCGCGTAGCGGCCAATTCCGTTACAGCTCTTACTCATGGCTCCGTTTTAAGGACATGGTAAAAAAGTCTGGCCAAACAGTGGCCGCTGTTTTAGAGGACGAGGATCTGTTCCACAAAACGCTCCGCCTTGTAGATCGCTTCTACTCCACACATCCACGTCGGGCGGAGGAGGAAGGTCTGCAGCCGCATCGGGGTCCGCAGGCCTGGGAGGACCGACATAATCTCCTCCAGCTGCACTACTACGGTAAGGGTTGGTATAAATTTTACCGCTCCTCTACCCTCCGTGAGATATTCATATCCAGACACGGAGCTGATCGGTGGGCCGAGTTTCAGGCCGATCCCTGGTCGGAGACACTTTCAGACGAGCATTTCGAACTTCTGCTTCGAGATGTTCATCATAAGCTAAGACAAAACCATGCAAAATACACCCATCTGCTGGAAACCTTCGCCGGACCACAGTGTCACGAAGATCGCGGCAACGCCACTCGCGTCCAGTACAGCGTAATGTTTGTCACTCGCTCCGCTACGTCTGGTAGGCGTCAACAGCGCAGGCCGGTGGCACAGGCGCCGCCTCAGCGCACTGCAGCCCCTGCCATTGCAGATGTCGGTGCTCTAACATCGTTCTTTCTACGTTCGTGTGTCGATTGCGGCACTCTGCGTGTTATTGATGCTAGAGCTGCGTCCAAGTATCCTCTCGGTCATTACACCTATGCCGGCGAACAGCACAGAGTTCGTTTCACATGCGACCGGCTGGTCGGCATCACGTGTGACACTCCGCCAGACTTTGTCACCTGCACGGCGGAAGAGAAGCCGTCCACCTGGGTGGCCATGGGCGCTCGGACGGCGGGAGACGCATTACCGCCACCGGCAATGCAGCTTCGCTCATTACGTGTGCTGGACGCGTCTGATCATACAGAGGAGACTGAGGTTCTGGCCAGCTATCATTACCATGGTGATGACAGAGCTGCTGAATGGACTGGTCGTCGTGCCGTACTGACCCGAACGTCAAACAGTGGCGTCGTCACACTGGGCACGCAGGCGAAGCGCAGACGCTTCCGTCCTATTTCCAGCAGTCAGTTCACAGCCGGCCGTTTCACCGTGGACAGTCCGCGCGAGGCAAAATGCTGCCAGGCGTGGCACGATCCACTCGACACGGATTCTGAAGATCCGTCGTCCGAGCTTGAGTTCTCCAACTTACAGGTACTACGCGACATCCATGCCTTGTACAATTCGCTTCGCCGTGTGCGTTGCGTCAAGTGCAACCAGCAGACGCCCGGATTGCCGTATCCAGGCTATCAGATCCAGGTGCCTGAGCATGGCCGTTTGGTTAATTTGCCCCCGGACAGCGTTGTTTCTGGCGCCGTATCACGCTCGTCGCTGCTGCGTGAGGGCGGGCGTTGTACGGTGACGCTAGACCCCGAATTCAGGGGTGCCAACGGCACAGTTTTCACTGACCGAGACGTCACGGGCGTTTGTACAGCATGTTCATCAGCATATGAGGTTGACGCCAACAACAACATTGTACCTCGGCCACTGGTGTCGGACATAAATCAATTACGTCCCGATCCGAATGACGTCGGCGACTTTGTCGGCGGCGCTGAGCGGCCCGTCGCCTCCCAGCCAGCGCTGAGCGCAGACGGCACGTCGGCTGCAAACAACGGTGCTCCAGAGGACGACAGTGACGAGCCAGAGCCGACGGACATCAGCCTGTTCTCGGCAGAAAATCTGGTAGCCACTGATGTATACTCAGACGAGGCGTATCATCAGTTTGTGAAGTCATGGACACCCGCTGAGACAATGGTGCTGCGGCCAGTGCATCTGGTTGTCAGCGTGCTGCGTTTGCGTGCCAACCAGGTTCCGTTCTGCAAGCACGGCACCATTTCCTATCCGCTGAAGGACGCCTGCCGGGCGCGGAATTTACCATGGTATGATTTTGAAAGGCTGCCATTCGTTGTGCTGGTGCAGAGCAGACGAGACGGCACGTCTGCCGAGGCTATGGTAAACATGCAGACCATACTGAGGGCCAAGCACTTTATGGAACGTACCATGGAGTGTAAATACAACCCACGGCAGACGCGTCCATTCTATCGCTTTGTCGGCGAACAATGGATGCCGTTTTCAAACGAAAACCTGGCAGCTCTGCAGCGTCGGCTGTCCGAGCCGGACCGGCCGAGCACGCCTGCCGGTCTTCGTGTTGTACTGGCCAGCGACATTCACGCCCGTGCAGACAAGGTGTTGCGGTTCAACGAGTTCTGCAATTGGCTAGAGTCTGGCTTCACCATGGCCGACGAGCTGTGGAAAAGCTTCCGGCTGTCGCGCAGCGGTGAGGGTGCCGACACCACAGAGGCTGGCCAGGATGACTTATGGGAGGTCATTGAGAACTTTGTGGTAGGTCAAGCTGTCGACGCGGCTGCCGACCGCCACAACGGAGGGCAGCACGAGCGACGCACAGATGACGACGACGAATCGGACGCCGATGAAATCGACGTCACCATGCGTCACGTTCTCAACTGTGCCGTTGCTAACGGCTGGCTGCTGCCCGCCCCCGTCGACGGAGACAATGTTGACTGTTGACTCGACCGGCGAGCCGAGTAGCGTGCTGTTACGCTGTTGTGAGGAGCTGGAGATGCTTGGCCGCGAGTTCGGCAACGATGAGGGCGTCCGTGCTGGCGGCATTTCTGCCGGTGCCGTCTGCGGGCCGCAGAGTGAACGTCCGGAAGACATTCGCCGGCAGGGTATCGCGCGTTCTGCGCTCCTTCACATACCGATGCCGGGAGTCGACCGGGAAAATCCGCTGCCCGAGTCGACACCCGGCTACATGCAGATGGCTTTCCCAGAGGTGTTCCGCTCGGGTGACGCCGATCCGTACCAGGACCGTAAGGTCAGCATTCGTCAGCCAGTCACCTCCTGGCGACAGAACTGGCTTCACTGGATGTCGCGTCAGCCCGAGGCGGAAGGCAACGTTGACCTTCAGTTCGTTGTCAGCAACCAGCTGAGTCGTGATAAGACCGGCCAGGAGGCCAATGTTGCCATCAGAATGACCGATTTTCCAGACGGGTTGCCAACCAAGGAGCAACTGGAAAACGACCCGGCGCTGTGCAAAAGGCTTGCTCAGTCGCTGCTTTGTCTACGCTCAAAATTGGAGGATTCTGACGCTTACTGGCGAGTGCAAAAGCAGGACGCCATCGGCATCGCTCGCTACCTTGAGAGCCCGCCGCCGTGGCGGTCTAATGCAATTCCCATGGAGGTTTACCTGTGGCAGACACGAGCCGTTCCCTACAATCATCATCCGGCTATTCATCGGCTGTGTGACAACGCTGCCGCGAATGAGGCGCTCAGTGACGAGCGCTATCTCCATGCACGGCTAGCCAACACGCTGCGACATCCCGGCATCGTGGCGTGGATGTCGGCTCTGATTGGTGAGCTGGACACGTTGGCGCTATCTGTGGCGCGACACTCTGCAACATACTTCCTGGTGCGCTCTGAGTGGGGTGCTAACGCCAACCCACACATTCACCGTCACGTGATCAGTGAATCGTTCTCACGATTCCTACACCAGCTTCAGACCTCTCTGAAGCAGAAAGTGGCAGAGATCGAAAGAGATTTGCGGGTGGAAGACCCCACTTTGGAGAGCGATGATTCTCGCGTCACTCTTGAGACGCGCGTCAGCGCGGCCTGGCGTGACTGTCAACAAGAGTATGTCAGGCACATCGGTCGCTGCTACACCAACTGGAATGCCGGCTTCACAAAAGACGGCGAGCGCACCTTTGACTTTGCCTACGATCGCAAAACAACCGTTTGCCGTGCTAGCATGGCCGTCCAGCTGGACGACGCGCTGTCAACCGGCGACTTTGCCGCCATTGACGAGCTCTATGTGCGCGTCATCAACGGCACGCTGCGACACACGGGCCACAGCGGACGCGGAGACGCGCCGTCTGCCAAAGACGGGTGTGCCGTGCGGCGACCGGTCGTGGACAAGGCGGCAACTGAGGCGGCCCGTTCGGCAGATGGACGTGCCAAGCAGGTAAAAAAAGAGGTGATTGTGTGCAAGAGACGCATGCCACGGCGTCTCCGCACCGAGCCGGCTGTGGTGAAAGATGCACACGATCCTCGCATATATCAGTTCGAGACGGCCTCAAACGACAAATGGCTAGGTAGTCATGATCCGTTCACCATCCTGCACGTCCTTAACAACGTCGACGACAAGGCAGTGGTGCCCGCGTGGCTCACCCGTACGCCGCGTGTCGAATGGAAAAGCTCGCCCACGGACAGCGGTGGCTACACATTTAACGTGCTGCTCGCTCAGTCCCGCGGCGACGGTAGCGTCGAGTACGCGCTCAAGTACACCATGAAGCCGTGGCTCGATCAGGACCACCGGCGACATGCTGGTTGTCGGCAATGGAAACGGCGTGAGGCGAGCGATAACGTGGATATCGGCGTCGTACAGAAAATGTACAACCAGCGGCGGCATCCATTGTCAGTCCATCTTTCAGGCAGTGCACAAACTGGCAGCTGCCGCTGCTGCAGAAGAATTTGGACGTGAAGAGGTTCAGTATGAGCGGCTGCCGCGTGTGAAACCAGCCAATGCCGCTGACAATCCGGTGTACGTGTATGCTGACTCGGTGGAGCGCTTCAACGCGCCTGGGGCGACAACATTCGTCATGGCAATATTCCTCTGGCCGATATTCAGCGCAAAATGTCAGTCTACGGTTTTGCGACACGTTCACGTCCATTGAGAAACCTAGATGGTCAGCGCGTATTCCAGATAAGTCGTCGCCAGTCTTCATGGCGTGGTGTGCTGAAAACAGTCATGTTGGCACCACATCATGGCATATCAAAGGCAAATCCTGCCAGAGTCAATTTCTGGAAGTATGCTCGCGACATCGTGCTGTGGTGTCAGCCGTGCCTGACATCGCAGGAGCTGATGCCGCCACTAGATTGTCTCACTGACTGCGCCATAGCCGCTCACTGAGAGCCATGTACGATCAGCTGATGGCATCTGACGTACACAAGCCTGTGTGGGTCACTCGGTATCACGAAGACCACAAACGCCGAGCGACGGCAGCCACAGGCGAGGACGTGTCTGACGAATCGGACAGCGACGATGACGAACGGCGACAACGCTGACGATGCGGATGTTGTCGAGCCGCCTGAGGTAGAGGAGAGCGTGAGCTGATGGCTCAGCTGTGCGTGATCGATTCTACCAGACGGCTCTGGACGCCATGCTGGCGTGTCCTGCAGAGGACATTGACGACGCAGTGCAGCGAGCTGACAGAGCGGCGGCGAGCGTCGCAAACCCGGCCGGATACGACTTCCAAGCGCAGTGGCTCGGCGATCGCATAGTCTCCAGAACATGTGCGTCGCAACTATGGCCGACTGGCTAGTCTGAGCGCCGGAGACGCTGCGCATTCGGCTCCGGTGACGCCGAGTGGAGTCAGCTGGTGCT
The DNA here is from genome assembly GCF_019059575.1 of Amphibalanus amphitrite. NCBI lineage: Eukaryota > Metazoa > Arthropoda > Thecostraca > Balanomorpha > Balanidae > Amphibalanus > Amphibalanus amphitrite. The sequence continues at coordinate 11,892 of NW_024882627.1, read as the reverse complement.
GCCGCGTCTGGTCACAGGCTATCTGAAAGAACAGCGCGAGTGCGACGCTCCTGTCGTGAATGGAATGCCTACGATCAGGCGGTGGCCAAATGGCGCCGTAATCGGTCGTCACGCATCGTCGAGCCTGTCGCGCCCCGGTCCCCGATATTAGGGACAAACGGCCCAAGGCACTGCGTGCATTCCTGCTGGGTGATCCTGGCGCGGGCAAATCGACACGCTGCGCTCTGCGTGCACGAGTTGAACGAGCTGCTCGTCGCTGATGAGGCTGACTGGACTGACGTAGTCAAACTTTCGGCGCCAACGGGCTGCGCATCGTTCATATGGCACACGGTGCGACCACCATCCACCGTCTCTTTGCTATACGAGTCGTCAAGTAGGCGATGACCCGTTGCCGCCGAGAGCCGACAGTTTGCTGCACTCTGTGAAAGGCTCGGTCCTGATCTGGGTCTTCTCATATTCGACGAGTTCTCAATGATCCAGCGCAGGATGATGCGCTGGATAGTTAAGCGATCGGGAGGCCGGCATCAATTTGGACGACATCGGCGTCGTGCTTGTCGGTGACCCGGCACAATACTGCCGATCGGCGACAGTCCTGTGGAGTCTCCGCCAGCGAATGGACGACGGCAAAGACTGCTGCGAGCATCGCGGCTGGGCATGCTCGCCTTCCGTGAGGTGTTTCGTATGCCGGCGCTGGAAACCGTGGACGGCTTCGCGGCTGGTCACGCCGCTTCACGGGAGCCGAACACGCTCAATGATGATGAGCGCCGTGCGGTGGCTCGTTTCCGTGCGGCAGCACTGGACGGCGATTATGAGACCGTCTACTTAAATGAAGTGCGGCGCACTGTTCAGAACGACGAGCTTGCCGACCATTTCACAAAGGTGATCATTCCATCGTTCCGCTACGCAGGGCGACACACGCCAAGTCTGCAGTGGCTCCGCGACAACACGGCCACCGCCGAGCACATGGCTGCTGATCCACTTTGGGCTGGCGCCGTCACACTGCACGGTAACCATTTGGTTCAGCGAGCTGGCCGTGAATCGTGCTACCGTCGAGTCGGACAACGCCAGGGCGCTCGTTCGCTTCGCCAACGAACGTGACACGCCGGTAATGGCCGTGAACGCACAACATTTACCGACGAAAAAAAAGCAGCTCGACTGCAAAAGGTGTCACCCAGAGAGTTCCGCAGCATACCGGCAGTGTTCTTTGCGTGCAGTGGTTGCCGCTGATGCTGTTGGAAAACGTGGCACCCAGTGTCGGTCTGTTCAATGGCGCTCACGTCGAGTTCGTCGGACCGCTGTACTTGGAGGATGACTGGCAGGTAACACTGTCCAGCTGTGAGTACAGAGAAAGGGTGCGGACCAGTGGCGTCACGCTGACCACTCCCCTCGACACACCCGCCTCGGACCGTGAGCGTATGTACCAGGTTCCCGTGGGTGTCATTGTGAGGTCAACGGTCACACCATCGACGGCGATGAGCATCGTCTCGACGAGCTGGCGCGGCGTCTAGCACCGTCCAGCTGGTATTTCACACGCCAAAACACCCGCCCCATCTGCCCGAGTTCATTGTGGTGCGTGTTCCAAACTACACCGAGAATCGTGGCCCAAATATCCTCGGCATCGAAGATGCCGACGATCTGGTGCCAATACGGATGGTAAAGCGCGCCCGTGACAAGGGCAAAAACAATCGGGCGATAGGCGGCGGTGAAGAGAGTCGGACCGAGTTTCGTGTTGGACCGCCGCTGGAGGGCGGCAGCGCATTCACCGGCTTTAAAGGCCAGGGCGCCACGCTGGATCGAGTGGTGGCCAAAGTGAAAGCGTGGGTAGAGACGCCCGGCTTCTGGACGGTGGTGGTGTCGCGTGTCAGACACCCACATCACCTGCACGTTCCCACTGACCAGTGGCCAACTGTCGAGGAGATTCAGGTTCAGCGTCTGAATCCGACGTGCTGGAGGCCGAGATTTTCGAGCGCCAAATGAAAATCAATGCTGCAAAGACGTGGCGTCACTTTGTGGCTGCCGAGGATGACGGCGAGTGGACTAGCGCCGATAATGTCATCGGAGACGCTGTCCACGTGGCTTGGAGGCGGCTGCACACACGCGACGTGGCCTCTGTTGTGTGCGACGAGCTGCATGCCAAGGGAGTGGACGTGTCTGTAAGTGACGTACAGCACGTCGTCCAGAAAATGTCGCACACCGACGAGGCACTGATCCTTGCTGATCATATATACCTCACCTCACGGCAGCACTGCTGTCCTTGTGCGCAGTAAAATACAGCGGGGACGACGACGACCCACAACCACCAAACCGTCTAAGCGGCCAGCCTCCACGTCTGCTGGTCGGGGCCGGCGTGGTAAGGGTCGCCGCATCTCGTAAAAGTGGACGACATGGTACGGAATGGGCACCATGCTGTCCGCCGTACCGGCAATCTCTCCAATCGGTAGATTGTCCGCCATCAACATCAACGAGACTCTTCGAGACTGGCGCCGGGACTACGTGGTACGGAATGGGCACCACGCTGTCCGCCGTACCGGCAATCTCTCCAATTGGTAGATTGTCCGCCATCAACATCAACGAGACTCTTCGAGACCAGATCTGGGCCCCCGACGTGGTACGGAATGGGCACCATGCTGTCCGCCGTACCGGCAATCGGTAGATTGTCCGCCATCAACATCAACGAGAGTCTTCGAGACTGGGCCCGAAGACGACGTGGTACGGAATGGGCACCATGCTGTCCGCCGTACCGGCAATCTCTCCAATCGGTAGATTGTCCGCCATCAACATCAACGAGACTCTTCGAGACTGGACCTGGGCCCCAAGGCGACGTGGTACGGAATGGGCACCATGCTGTCCGCCGTACCGGCAATCGGTAGATTGTCCGCCATCGACATCAGCGAGATTATTCGAGACATGGGCCGTCGACGTGGTACGGAATGGGCACCATGCTGTCCGCCGTACCGGCAATCTCTCCAATTGGTAGATTGTCCGCCATCAACACCAACGAGATTCTTCGAGACTTCGAGATCTTCGAGACCAAGGGCTTGCTAAAAATCCCAGCATATCTACTTTGGTACGGTGTGGGCACCTGGCTGTCCGCCGTACCGGCAATCTCTCCGATTGCCCGCCCTTGCTGCATAGTAAATCCCTGTTGCTGGGGGTGTGGTGGCGTGCACACACCACACATTGAAAAGAAGATCTGCCCGTGGTTGCTTAGTCTTGCGCCTGTGCTTGTACGGCTCACAGCTGGGCATCATCGCCGTGGTTGTGGACCGAGCTCCCACGCTAACCACGAAGGCAGGCTGGCTGGGTCGTTCGTGCGGCGACATGCGTCACCTCTTGATTCAAATAACAAATTTAAAGGGACCCTCTCACCTCGAAAAAGTTAACGAATTGGCATGAAAGTGATGTATCTTGGTTCAGAAAGAACAAACATGAATATCCACCAAATTTCACTTAAAATATTGCTCGTTTTTTTTTTGGCCATAAGCAGACTGGTTATTGATTCACCTTTTTTGGATCGATTCAATCATTGATTCATTTGTTTTTTGTTTGATTCAATCACTGTTCGATTCCTTCCAAAAAATGGTGAATCGATTCCTTTTGATTCAGAGAATGAGAAAAAGGAATGATTCACGTTTGATTCAGCCAAAAAGTTATTGAACGATTCTTTTTTTTATTATATTTAAAAATAAAGATAAATATCAGGGATAGTATTGTGTTTGTTGTGTTCTTTTTTGGTTGGTATGCAATTATCATCACATGGCAGTAGTGTTAACATTTTGATGAACTATTCGCTTCATTTTTTTTTTAAGGTTCATGAATCGTTAATTTGGTTGATTCAATCAACCCTGATTCCCAATGAGTTTGATTCAATCATGGCTTAAAAATCAAACCATCCGGACGGTGAATCAAACCTTTCGACTCAATCACGGTGAATCAACACCAGTCTGGACATAAGACTTTAACTTTTTCCCTTTCCAGGGCCTTACCTGTTCCTATGACGTCATTTGGAAGCAATAATGTGGTATCTTGAAAGTGCGGGATATGTCACGCGCAATTTAGTACTCTAAAAACCATGGCAAAAATTGTCTTACCAAAGTTTAAGTAAATCGGTGATGTCACACATAAGAGGGGCATCTAAGTGCATTAGCCCCTCTGAATCCAAAGTGCTGCAACTTTGAATCTAAATATTTTCGATCTAAGGCATTTCTCGATGTTGCGAGTGCCGAAACCGGTGATTTCCAGCCAAGGACCCCAATTGGGTATCTCAACTCAAAACTAATGTTAACGTGCCCCCACCTTAACATTAGATTTGAGTTGAGATAGCCAAAATGGGGTCCCTGGCTCACAATTCCAGTTTCGGCACTCACAACATCGATAAATGCCTTAAATCGGAAATATTGAATTTCAAAATTGCAGCAATTTGATTCAGAGGGGCTAATGCATAGGAATACCCCCTGAATGTGTGACGTCAGCGCAGATATCTAACGAATTTTAAATATTTGACTAAAACGTTTTGTAGCACGTGGTGGTATATTGCTTTGAGCTGCCAAACTATTGCTTCCAAATAAAGTCGCTAGGAACAGCGGAGATCCCAAAAGTAAACAAAAGTAAAAGTCCAATATCTTGAAAACCGGTGAATATTTTTCGGTGAAATTTGGTAGATATTCGTTTTCGCTCTTCTGAACCGAGCGACATCACTTTATGCCAATTCATAAACTTTTTTGAAGGTGGGAGGGTCCCTTTAATCGTATTTGTGTAAATTAACGTATTCTGTCAAATACCGGCGTCCTATTTTTGTGCCGTCCATTCTTAAAATCATCAGTTCACTTGCAGACGATGATTAGAAGCTTTGCTTCCAATGGAATGCACGAAGCAATGACTGCATAATGCATTCTTTGTTTTAAAAACAAAACTGTGCAATAAAAATTGCACAAAACTTGTTCGATATCTAATCTACCTTTGGTGGCTTCAGCTTACCTGACAGTTCATTTATGTATCCACATTGCTAGGAAGCATATCATCCGTCTAATCCAAACATAAACTATTCTCGTTGTTGAAACTGGTGACGCACAAGCTGACGTAACGTTAGTGGAGACTTCATCTCAAAAAACAGCCTGCATGGGCTAAAATCCCGGGGGGCGCGTATGGCTCGTATCATTTGCGAGGCACGCGACGGGAGCCTTGAGGAGCTTTCCATGCTAAAGCGCCTCTAAACCCAGGTCTCACTTGGAGATCGATCTCACTCGGAGATCATGAGTCTGTTGTAGAGTGGCGTCATTTTACGTCCAGTCCACCGAACCAGTGTGCACAATTGCTGGCGGTGGATACCAGACTCCCCCCACGGGTCGTCATGTGCGAGGCAAGGTCGGGGATAAGATATCACGGCAGCAATTGAAGATAAAATTGAGATTCTTTATGTAAATGCTATTAGGCTGCTACATTTGCACAATGAGGAGTGCAAAGCTCCTCTTTAATTGATATTTTTCATTATTCAAGCATACTATTACCTAATACGTCTGAGTCTACATTCACTTTATCCACGAAAATGCTTCAAAATCGCGTTTTTCGTCGGTAAATAGCATTGTAACCTTGCGTCAGTTGACACACGCTTTCACTGCCGCATCCGGACTCTCAGTGCATATTTGTCTATGCATCATGAGCTTAAGTATTGTTTCCTTTTTCGTTAGATCAAGCTTCAACTTCTAGCGCTTAATCGCTCATGCCAAGCAAAGTTTGCGGACTTGTTAAAGGTTAAAAAAATATATTTCCTTCAACAGATGTGTATAAAATGAGGCTGCAAATGAGCGGTTTTCTTCTGGCAATTATGGTACTATAGCACGTTGCTGATGGAAGGCGGTCAAGAAAAAGATTATTTGCAGTTGTGCCTCATCGTCACTTATTTGCCAAATGAAATTTTAATTGCTGCTGTTATCCCGGCTATAGTGTCTACGGTGGCGAGCTTTCTCCGCGGACCTTCAACTTCAAGACCTTCTACTTCAAGACCTTCAACTTCTAAACAACTAAAGGGATATTCTCGTCATACTGCACTGTCCATGACGTGCATGTCGGGTCATCGACATGCATGTTCAATACCATTAGTGCACATGCTGCACCAGACTATATTTACGGACGTTGACTGTTTGCTTTAGGCACTGTTTCAAGCATTGTACGATGGCCGATAACAAAAGTATTTGTTAACGTTTTCAAGTTCCATTCGGAGTATCCGAAACTACGACGCAATGTTAGTCGGAACTAACGTATCTAGTTAATCATGTTATCGCATGATGTTCTTGCTCATTGGCAAACATTATTTCAGCAGTCGATACGTCCTCCAAACTTCAGTAACTGTTACTATATGTCCCCGTTCGTCACAAACGACCGTTGACATTTTGTCAACCTCAAATTCGAATATATTAACCGTTTACACGCACGAGAATATCCCTTTATCCAAACTAGCAAGTTAAGTCAATGACGTCATAGGAACAGGTAAGGCCCCGGAAAGGGAAAAAAGTTAAAGTCTTATGTCCAGACTGGTAGACGTAACATTGTATATTCAGATAAAGCAAAAATTATTAACTAACACTTTAACCCTCGCCCTGGCAGGGGGGGGTCGATGCGACCCCCCCTAAGGTTTTTCAAAGATAGCGTAAAAACGGTCTTTGAAGTCAATGTTAAGTCAATGGGCGTTTTTGCAGAGGCTTTTCATTCGCTCATTGTACAAAATTATATGATACGATTTTGTTTAAACTTTCAGGACTTGTTGAGAAAAACCATAGAACATGTTGTTAGCTTCGTTAAGCTGTCAGAATTCGTTTGTTCTTTTTGAGCTCGTTTAAAGAAGATTTTTTTAAACATGCAAAGTCAATGGGAGCGTCTTTGCTGCTTTATAACTTTTTACGTTATAGATATATTTAAGTGAAAAGTTGATAGGTTATACAACTTTTGATGCTCTTTCCAATGATATATAGAACGTTATTGCACGTGGTGCCGTTTTTGAGAAATATAGTACAAAAGCACGACATTACCGAGATTTGAGCTCAGACCTATATCGTTACGGTGTCAGGCGGACACGAGGACATGGCGCCGCCGCCGCCCGCATAGCGGCGGGAATGTGAACTAACCTGTTTACCATCTATGGCAGGGGTCGGCAAATGGTGGGGCATGCCCCCTTTGGGGTAATGGAGCCCCTCGGCGGGGGGTAATGGGGGCCTCTGAGAAAGCCTTATCTTAGAATTAATGTCTCCCTTGATGGGACAGACATCACGCCTGTTTGGTCTCAGGGTTCAAAGATCGAACGCTAACCGTCGCCCCTCTATTGGCGTTTTCATAACAGCTAACGTAAACGGGGAGGGGCCGGTCGGACCCCAGCCTCTCGGCCTCTGAAATCTGAACTGGAGCTTTGCGGTAGAAAAATGAACGTGCTACCCGTGACGATAGGAAGACGCTGCTACCCAATTTTAACCTTCGCACTTATAGGGGACCCCCTTTTCCTCGGGTTTTCGCGAATAACTCGCGCAAAAAGCGGCCGATCGCGATGACATTTTCAATACAGGTTTATCAATTTATACATTGTAGCTAGAATTTCGCAACCATTTGAACATATACCTAACATATACCTGCCTAACAAGTCAACAGTTATTTCTGTCAATGTATGACATGTTTTATGGCAGATAAAAAATGATCGGCTCGAGGGTAAAATTGTGTCGTGATCCGACGTTTTTACATATTAATACCCGAAATACCCAAAGAGTCACGGAAAGGTATGACATTTCAGTGAGCTCGGTTGTGTATGCAATGGTGTCTGGTAGGGTGGGGGTAATGGCCCTGCCTGGCGCCCGAAAAGGGGGCACGACCCCGGAAGGCCTGCCGACCACTGATCTATGGTATGGTACTATCGGGGGACCGGCCGCCGTCGGCACCATTTCGGGACTTTGCATCGCAATAAAAGGCTTATTTACAATTAAAAATGGACTAGCGAGAGTCGTTATGGAATCAGAATTTGATGCTCTACAAAACTAGGCTATTTTCATTGTGATGGCATCACAGACTACAACCGCTAACCCCAATAAAGCAGATTTATGTCGTGTCATCGATGATTACATATAATGTTTCTTTGATATATATGTAGTCGGGTCTTTCAGCTGCGTCCCTCCCCTCCCTCGCCGCGCCGGCGGGTCGGCCATCCGCGGCTTGCCGCCCGCCGGCTGCTGGCCGGTCAGCTGGCCGGTCAGCTGGTCGCCCGCGGCTGTCGGTGCAGTGCGGGATGCCTACTTGCGGGCGGGGGGCCGTCGTGGCGGCGCCCGGGTGGACTGGGCGAGCAGTGAGTTGGGGCGCTGCGCTGTCGGTGCTCTAGTTTGTATTGCGTTCGCATGATACGGCTTGAGCCAATACAGAGTGAACTGATTGAGCTGAGCAAGTCTTTATATACATTGAAAAGTAAAGCACTTTTTACTGCATCTACGGTGAGATGCTAGATAAAATTTATGGTCTACCTAATGGTACCCATTACTTAACAATTAAGTGAATCATTTCGTCGCTAAACTCTCGTAAATTCGTATGTCCGCCTCACTATGGAGTTTGGACCGTAACGTATGGCCTTTGCTCAGACAGTATACGAACAGGTGACGGGGATACCTCCCATAGAAGGATGCGACACGATTTTACTGCTAAATAGCGGCCGGCCGCCGTGGGGACGTTTTTGTACGACTTATATCTCGGCAACCACTGGGCTGATAAACGTGCGGTTTTTTTGTGTGAGGTAGCTTTTTCCCTTCTTCACATAGTGTGCTACTCTCGATGCATATGGTGACCCCTAACGCACGTTCCACGTGCAAAGCCAAGAGGTGCCTGTTTTGTAATAAGCGCAATAGCTCGCGGTAATTACTGGGCCGATTGCGCTAAAACTTGGCATGGAGGTAGACACTTTCCAGGCGATGCATTACTGCACGTGCGCACGTGCAGGGTGACGCATCCAGATCTCGAGAACGGCTGGACCGATTGTGTTCAAATTTGGTTTAACGCTTGATACCGATCAGTAGGTTGCAGTCATTTAGTATGTATTTCCATGTGCCACGATTGGGGTGCAACTGCACGTGCGCACGTGCAGGGTGACGCTTCCAGATCTCGAGAACGGCCGGGCCAATTGTGCTCAGATTTGGCACACCGCTAGAGATCGCGTAGTAGGGTGTATTGCACAGGTCTGCTGGACCCCAGGTTGCACGTGCGCACGTGCAGGGTGACGCTTCCAGATCTCAGGAACGGCTGGGCCGATTGCATTCAAATTCGGCACACCTTTAGAGACCGGTTAGTAGGGTGCTGTGCACAAGTCAGTTAGTTAGTATACTCATGTGTCTCGGTTGGGGTGCAACTGCACGTGCGCACGTGTAGGGGTCGCTTCCAGATCTTGAAAACGGCTGGGCCGATTGAGCTTAAATTCGGTACACCGCTAGAGACCGGCAACTAGGGTGCCGTCCACAAGTCATTTGGGACCCAGCTTGCACGTGCGCACGTGCAGGGTGAGGCTTTCAGATCTCAGAAACGGCTGGGCTGATTGCATTCAAATTCGGCACACCTTTAGCGGCGTTACAGAGGTGCTTGCTCAAACAACCTGCGGTCCCGCGATGCGGAGCCAGCATCGCAGATGCTGGTAACCGCAGGTTGTTTGAAAAGACAAACCTATTCGTTAGAATTGTGTTTTTCTATTGAAAAACAACCGGAGCGGTCGTTCTCCGGGCTATGTTTTGCAAGTCTGGCAGCGAATCGAGACATCTTGACGGGGGCCTAGACGAATCGCTCAATTTCCGTAAAAAGTTCAGGGTATGGGCTCCCGGGGGCGATCTACCTGATGGCACCGGTCGCTACTCGCTTAAAACCTCGTGGCACGTGGCACGTGCGATTCCATTTTCCCCATGTTAAGTCAAGGGGTTTTGGACACTTTTTGCGCGATCGCCAATAGCGGGAAAAGGAGCCAAGGAAGAGGTGATTTTCTTCCAAGCATTTTATGGCAAACACGTTCCGGTACACGCCAGTGTGCGCGGTATACACGTCAGAACTTCGTAACGTGTCTTTGCACGAGGTCAAAGTTGAACTTTTTTCGCTCCCCATGTTAAGTCAATGGGCGTTTTTGCAGAGACATTTACATTCGCTCATTGTACAAAATTATATGATACGATTTTGTTTAAACCTTCAGGACTTGTTGAGAAAAGACCATAGAACATGTTGTTATGCTTCTTTAAGCTGTCAGAATTCGTTTGTTCTTTTTAAGCTCGTTTAAAAATGAAAAATTTTAACATGGAAAGTCAATGGGAACGTCTTTGGTGCTTAATAACTTTGTACGTTGAAGATATATTTAAGTGAAAAGTTGATAGGTTATACAACTTTTGATGCTTCTTCCAATGATATATAGAGCGTTATTGCACGTTGTGCCGTTTTTGAGAAATTTAGTAAAAAAGCACGACATTACCGAGATTTGAGCTCACACCTATATATGGTCTTGCTCAGACAGTATACGAACAGGTGACGGGGATAAATCCCATTGAAGGATGCGATTTAATGCTAAATATTAGCGGCCGGCCTCCGTGGGGACGTTTTTGTACGACTTATATCTCCGCAAGCAGGGGACCGATACTCTTGCGGATTTTTGTGTGGGGTAGCGTATACCCTTCTTAGAAGTATTTACTATGGATGATGCATGCCGGTGACCCCTACTGCACGTGACACGTGTAAAACGGAGAGGTGTCAATTTTGTTGTAATGACAATAACACGGTAATTACTTGGCTGATTGCACTGAAACTACACAAAGATGAGGCACCCGCTGGACCATGCCTTTCATGTGCTATGGTTGGGGTGCAACTGCACGTGCGCACGTGCAGGGTGACGCTTCGAGATCTCGAGAACGGCCGGGCCGATTGAGTTCAAATTTGGTACAGCGCTAGAGACCGGTTAGTAGGGTGCCGTGCGCAAGTCAGTTAGGACCCATCTTGCACGTGCGCACGTGCAGGGTGACGCTTCCAGATCTCAGGAACGGCTGGGCCGATTGCATTCAAGTTCGGCACACCTTTAGAGACCGGTTAGTAGGGTGCTGTGCACAAGTCAGTTAGTATGTATATTCATTTGTCACGGTTGGGGTGCAACTGCACGTACGCACGTGATAGGGGTCGCTTCCAGATCTTGAAAACGGCTGGGCCGATTGAGCTCAATTCCGTACACCACTAGAGACCGGCAACTAGGGTGCCGTGCACAAGTCAGTTGGGACCCAGCTTGCACGTGCGCACGTGAAGGGTGCCGCTCAAGATCTCGAAAACGACCGGGCCGATTGCACTCAAATTTTACACACCTCTAGAGTGGTTAGATTGTCCTGTTCGTCGGTTCGTAGCGCACCCACTCCGGTCTGCACGTGCCAGGCTCATCCTCTCGTTTGGCGGCGGGTAACCGCAGGTTGTTTCTTCATTAGACAAACACTATTCGTTAGAATTGTGTTTTCTATTGAAAAAAAACAACCGGAGCAGTCCTTCACCGGGCTATGTTTTGCATGGTTGGCCGCAATCGAAATGTGTGTGATTGCTGTAGAGACTAGACCAGGAAACAATCGGTGAGTGCTACCAAAACACAATAACCTCCGCCCGATTGGGGTGGGCGCTTGTAGCCACACCTATTAGTTTTTTTTGCGTTTGTTAAGAAAATTACTACGCGCATTGTTATAAAGCTTTGTATGATAGATCAATTTCAGCGGCATGGTTGGACCTCTATGTAGGCACACACCTGACACCGGCGACAACGGCTGCGCCGATTGCGCTTAACTCTTCATTCATGCGGCTACATACGGAAGAGGGGGCACTGCGGCGCAACATGCTTTCAGGCGTTTGACACTTGCGTCATCTAGCGAGTAAAGC